>NW_006800157.1:322645-354138 GCF_000485575.1 Poecilia formosa
CCCTTGGTGGCGCGCCCCACAGTTTGGGAACCTCTGGCTTAATTTTTGCTCGTCGCACTCTTTCAAAACTTTGTACCTCATTTACTTTGGTATTTGTTCAAACTATCATTTGCAATAATTTAGATTTTAAGGGTTAAATAAAGATCCATTTGACGGTGAAGTGTAATTTTCTGTCACTTTCATTTATTTTCTTTACTGAAAACATTCTTGTCCAGGTCCTTTTAAGCCATTTCCAGCGAACGGTAAAAGCTGTGTGTGTTATATAAAGCTGCTATTGGATTAGCATGAAAGAGTGTGGTTTTCTGCGCTGCAGGCACTCTGAGATTAAGTTTGAGACTTTATCCTGTGCCGTTTTCACACCACTGCCCTGGCCTGCTGGGAGAGAGAGGCAGCAGAGCAGACGGAGCGCGGTAATCAATTTAAAACGGACCGGAAATTGATCATCGAGTTGAAGGGTGCTTCCCCAGTTTTCAGGAGTAAAATGACATGTAGTAAAAGAAACCATGGATGGAGGGAAGCATAGTTGGGTGAAGAAATGACCTAAAGTACCAGTGAAGGCCGTATAACTGCTAATCTACACTAAACTAGTCAATATATTGGCATTAACATCTGTATTATCTCAGGGTTTTGAGTGTTTTTCCAGTTCAAGTCATATTTTATGGTTTAATAAGAAAACTTTATATATTTATAATGAATATTTTCTCCCAAAATTGAATTTGATCCGTACCATTTGACGCTATTTTCCCATCTTGACCACCATTTCCATTATTCATCTTTTAGGCATGACGATGCTTAGATGGCTAAGCTGAACTTTAAAAACGTAGTAAAAACCTTCAACATGGATAAAGATGCTTTAAAACCAAAGAATTGTTTTTTTTAAAGATTTATTGAAAATGCCTTTGAGGGTGCTGCTGTGACCTTTCAAATTGAATTTTAAAGATGGACGATGATGAGATACAGCAGTGAAGCCTGACCCAAAGTTTGGTTGAACTGGTTTTATTTAAACTAAGAGGCAGACAGACCGATGAAAGTAGATGTTAAACGTGTCGTTATTTACCGAATGTCAGTTCCTGACAGCAGTCATTCATAAAGACTCCTTCAGGTTTATGACATGTCAGTCCAGTGTTCCCGCTCCCTCCAAACTCTGCGGAGTCATTTCTTGGTCGGCTACTTTTTACTTCTTCTAGAGGAAAACCTTGTTGAAGTGTCGCTGCTCTTGCTAGAGTAAAATCTTCTTGTACTTTCCCTCCTCTGGTAACACCTGCACCGCATTGTTGCCACTGCAGTCCAACTTTAGTCTATCGGGTTCGGATTGGAAGCGACCGGATCGCCCACCGCTCACTGATTCACCGATTCCTCCTGGACTTTGTGTTTATGTTGATCATCCTGCGGCTCCCGGCTGATTTCCACTGACCAGCGATGATGAACACGCCACCCACCGTCCTCCATCGCGTTACGCAAGTGGAGCTGATCCGTAGGTTGGGTTTAAGGTGCACTGGTGGTTTCTAACGCGCCTCATGGCACCAGAACACACCACTTCCTGTCCATTTTTTATTTTCGTGATTTCAGAGGCTGTTTTCAATGAAATCCAACTCAAACAGGTTTGGTAAATTATGACACAGATGTTTTCCAGCTGGAACTCTGTGAGATTTATCCTAAAACAGAAAAAAGAAAGGGAGAGAGAGAGATGCAGACTGCTGTAGTTCAGGTCCTTCATTAGCATACCGCTGCCATAGGAACAAGCAACGGAGACGAGCGAGAGAGGAAAGAGAACAGGGAGAGAATAAGGAAAAGAGACAAGAGGAAGGAGGGATGAGGAGGACAAGGGATGGAGGAGGGTGCCAGAAGGGACGAAAAGCAGCGAGAGATGCATTAAATATTAAGAAAAGATGGAGTGAAGGAGAAAGGAGGATGAGGATTTGTGATTAGTGGTGGAGAGGAAAGAAGAGAGGAATTAAGAAAGAAAGAAACACCAAAGATGAAAGGAAAAGAAGGACATCAGACTAAATATAGGTCAAGAAAAGAAAGGAGGAGGTGGAGGAGAAGAAAGGGGAAGGAAGGAGTTTGGAGAAAGACGGAAAGAAAGGGAGGAAAATAGATTAAAAGAGAGGGAGACAGAATAGACAGGGAGAGAAGAAGAAAAGGAATGGGAGGTACAAAAAAGAACAGATATTAAGAAGGAAAGAGAAAATGATGGAAGAAACAGAGAGAAAAAGAAAGGAGACAGAAGGAAAACAAGAGAGAAAGAAAGAAGGATAAAGAGAAAAATGGAGAAAGAAAAAGGCAGAAAAATGAGAGAAGTAATACAGAAAAGGAAGAAAGAAAGGAAGAGAGGAAGAAATGGGGGGAAAAGAGTGAAAAAGAAAGGAAAGAGAGAGGAGGAGGCAAAGGGAAAGAGAAAGGCAGAGAAAATAGAGAAAAAGAAGAGAGGTAAATAAAGGAACAGACAAAAAGAAGTGAAGAACGAAATAAGATTTTGAGGAAAGTGAAGAAGCAAAGTGGGACGTGAAGGAGAAATGGTGAACAGGCAGAAGAAGAGGAGCACTGAGGATGAAGAGGAGGATTAGAGGAAGGGATGAGAGAGGAGGAGGTGAAGCTGCAGCAGGCTCCTTGGTTTGACTTCTAACACATCTCCTGCTTCCTCCCGTTTATCCTCTTCCTCTGCTTCTATCGTGTCATCTGTATAATTAAATACATGCATTATCCAATTTTCTCGCTCACATTCTGGCAGCGCGCGTTACCCGGCGGAGGTTCAACAAACCGCTTCTGTTCAGCGCTAAGGTCACAGCCTCCGTCGCTCCCCAAGCCTGAAAGACCAGGAAAAACTCAAACCGAGAGCAGAAACTCCACAGCAAAGTTCTCACATTTAGAGGCTTTTTTAGAAATAACTCCTCCACAGTCCCTCAAAGACGGCCAATTGTTCTCATTTTTCTGTTTTTACACGTTAGACAGATGGAAGATCAACACTTTTACACTCAACTTCCAGAGGTTTAAAATATTCCAGGAAATTGACACTCAATATCTTCATTCATTTAAGTTTCGCCTGTGTAGTAAATAAAAAAATTTACTCATTTAAATCTGTCATTTCTTTTATAAATATCACTGCAAAAAAACATCTTACCAAGTATTTTTGGTTTAATTTCTTGCACAACCATCTGAGTACATTTGAAATAAGACAAAGCTAACAAGTAACTTTTCAGCAACATATAGAGGCTTGTTTTACGTAAATAATTCCTTAATAATGATGAAAAAGTTATAGTTCCACTGGCGCCGTCGCCTAGCAACCCCAGCCAAGCCCAGCCCGTCGCCTAGCAACCCCAGCCAAGCCCAGGCCGTTGCCTAGCAACCCCAGCCAAGCCCAGCCCGTCACCTAGCAACCCCAGTTCTAGTTCCACTGGGACATTTCACACACTTCCCTTTTTCACATACAAGTAAAATAATCTGCCAAAAGAACTACAACTTTTTAACCAATATTAAGGAATTATTAACTTTAAACAAGCTCCTCTATCTTGCTGAAAAGTTACATTATAAGTTAGTTTTGTCTTATTTCAAGTGTACAAAAAATGTCCACTAAAATTAAGTCTTTTTGCAGTGAGTCACCTTGGTGAATTTTGCAGTGTTTGAAAGAAACTGCAGAAAACACACAAACTCTTATCAAGTATTGTTAGTCTAGTTTCTAGTGCAAATATCCCAGTGTTCTTCAAATAAGACCAAACTGACTTTTAAGCAAGTTTTCAGCAAAAAATAAGAGCTTGTTTGAGTAAATTTTTTTTTAAATTGATGTAAAATGTCTAGTTCCATTTTCAGAATATTTCACTTATATCAAGATATTTTTCTCATGTGATAAGTCAAATAATCTGCCAATGGAACTAGAACTTTTTACCAATACTAGGGAATTATTTACTGAAAACACGTCTTGCTGAAAAGTTACTTTATAAGTTGGTTTTACTTCACTATGAAATACTGCAGAAAACACAAAATCTAACTGTCTTTTGTCTGGTTCCTAATGCAAAGACCCTACTCAACTTAAAATAAGAAAAAACTAACCCAGAAGTAACTTTTCAGCAAGATGTAGGAGCTTTTAAATTAATAACCACTAAATAAACAAAAATTTTCACTTGTAACATGAACAAATGTTTTATAGTGAGATGATCTTCCAGTGGAACTGCTACTTTTTAAATTAATAAAACAATCTCGTATATCTTGAGGTATTTAGTGGTTTTGCAGTGTATTTTATGTCTTTATCATGTGAAGCACTTTGAATTTTGTTCCTGAAGTCAAAAGAGACTTGAGAGTCTTAAAGTAAAACACTTTGCAGGAAGGAAAAAAAAAAAAAAAGTCTTGTAAACATCTCCACGTCCATCTTTCCCTCTTCGCACAAAACAAAATGCTGCGGCGCTCGAAGCTGGTAAAACTGTAGTGATTCAGTCTAACACTAACAGATGAGGACGTTCCAGATAAGACGTGCCAGGATCAACTGTTTATGAAACGGGCCCACTCCGATAAGAAATGTTCAAAAGAAAACAAGGACGTGTGGAAATGTACAGCCATCGCCAAATGTTCCTCCGTCAAAACGTAGCCGAGGATCACGCATGATTGACAGCCGCAGGCGCCGACTCCATCATCTTTTGGCAGGCTGCCTCCTTTAGCTTTTAGCTAAATGTTTGCTTGATAACAGTTGTGTGTCCTTGTGTGAAGGTGGGATGTGCAGCGCTGGTGTTTATTCAGTCCATTTATTTAATAGGATGTTTGTTTGAGGGGAAAACACACTTTTAGCATTATCTTATCCACACACACACAGCTTAAAGTGATAGATAACCTTCTGTAGCTGCAGCCCTTTTAGAGTGAGAAGCTAATTTATAGTGTTTGGACTTTTATCCCACACCAAACTAATCACTCTGACGCAGACATGGGACGGCAAAGACCAAAACAAGCAGGGAAGGAACTACAATGGAAACCTGACAGAAGCACTTGTCTGGTTTTTAGGGACATAAAGGGACATGGTTTAATGTCCAGCAGGGACAAAAGGCTTTGGTTTAATGCCAGAACTATCAAAGGAGGAATTTAATGAGATGTAAATGAAAGCGACCACAACAGCAGGCCGACTACAACTTTGTGACCGCAAAGAAAACAAACAAAAAAAACAAAACAAAGTGCCGTACTCATCTAAGACGTTTTGCAGTAAAGAAATAAAATCTGTAGTGTTGCATCACTGGAGCGTTGTCTGTTTCAGCTGAAATGTATTCAAGTCTATAAAGTTTAGGAAGCCGAGTTGATGAAACCATTTGACGTAAACATAATGGTGTTTTTCCCAACCACTGGGGAAAGAAAGCTTCTCTGAGCCATCGGTTGTTTAAATATGACCAGCTGTTTGTGCAAATCCAGAACTCACTTTTAAAAGATTGTGGGGTGCTCGTTGTTTTAGAGCAACATTTAGCTTCATATCAGAGCAAAACCTACAGAAACTCCTACTAGTTTATTACTTAACAACCCAGAACAAGAATCAAACATGGAGGACAAACCAACATTTAGCTTTATACTTTTTAGTTTATTACTTTAGTAAGTAATAAAGTTTCTAATCCCGTTTCTCCGTCTGGTTTCAGTTTGTAGCGCAGCCGAACTGCCAGCAGCTGCTGGCCACTCTGTGGTACGACGGTTTCCCGGGCTGGAGGAGGCGACACTGGGCCGTCAAACTGGTGACCTGCTTCATCATCGGACTGCTGTTCCCAGTCTTCTCACTGGTAAGAGTCAAACTGGAGCATCACTCATAAAGTTTATCTGGCTAATAAACGCAAGGAGACAGAAGACAGAATAAGCTCCAAATCATCTGAGTCTAATGCCACATTTTCTCAGGTAGTCACTGTTTTTTTCTTTTACGTCACTCGGAAATAAACATGCAGACTCGCATAGGAGCAAACCAATCTGGTTCAGTTGAGTTAATTTGGCTCTGGCTGTAATGTTGATAAGAGTAATTAATGTAGTCAAAGTGTTTAAAGTCGTGTAATCTTCCTGATCTGCACATCAGGGTTTTGACAAATCATGTAAACATCGTCTGGTTCCTCAAGCTGCTTTTTGTTTCAGTTTCCAGCACGACCAGTCTGGAGCGACATGTAAACCAAATTCATTCCTGTTGCTTAATTTATGCTTAATACAAACTACTTAACATGCATAATTTGTCAAACCTTGTAAGCTTGCAATTTCTTAAATGTTAGAGGACACAAAATGGGATTTCAGCACTGACTGAAAAGGCTGATTGAGTTTTTCAACCAATTTCATCCACTAATAACTTTTCTAATTGCTAAAAATGTTTGAAAATATTTTTTTTCTGCTATGAGATGGAAAAAAATAGATGAAGAGATATTTATCTATTATCTAATTAGATGAAATGTTGTAATTTAATTTAATGTCTTTCTATGAAGGTTTTTTGCTGATTTCTGGACATTTTAATGACTCAAGTTGAAAACGGAGTAAATCTGAAAAATAAAAATATAAAATATTTTAGCATTATAAAAGCTGTATGTATATTTTTCTTGTCATCTTAACTGATTGCAGATTTTTATTTCTGAATCTCTAACTTGACCTAGATGTGTAAAGAAAGTTAAAATGAAATTTGGTCATATTCTATCAGTGGGTAAAGGACACAGAAATTTTACTCTTACAAGAGAAGAAATACCTCATATTAAAATTACTCGTCTGAAAGTAAAAGGTTAAAATAAAACTAAAAGTCAAAGTTTCAAAAAACGTTACTCAAGTAAATGTAATTGAGTAAATGTACCTTAGTTCTTTTGGCAGATTATTTCACTTATTATAGGGGGAAATTTTCTTGTTATAAGTGAAATAATCTGCCAGTGGAACTAGAACTTGGTTGCTAGGTGACCGCCTGGGCTTGGCTTGGGTTGCTAGGTAACAGCGCCAGTGGAATTTCATCAGTATTAAGGAATTATTGACATAAAACAAGCTTTTTGCATTGTAACTTTGGGACTCCAACAGCCTTCTGAGCTCCCCTCACCATCCTCTGCAGGGCCGTTCTTTTTTGGGGGGGGGACTCTTTGTTTTTTTTTGTTTGCCATGTTCTTCGCCATCCAACCGGCTTGTGTTTCTTTCCCGCCTCCTCAGATCTACCTGTTGGCCCCAAAGAGCGCTCTGGGGCGCTTCATCAAGAAACCCTTCATCAAGTTCATCTGCCACACCGCGTCCTACCTGACCTTCCTCTTCCTCCTGCTGCTGGCGTCGCAGCACATCGCCCGCACCAACCTGCACATGCAGGGACCCCCACCCACCATCGTGGAGTGGATGATCCTTCCCTGGGTGCTGGGTGAGTTCAGAGTATTAATGTCACACCGGAGTTAATTCAGAACAAATGATTCGTCCCCGTGGTACATTTCATTTCTAATGTGTTTGAGCTACTAAAGGGCAAACTCTTAAATACGAACTCATTATCTTTTATACTTCTCAACTCTCAGACTTCCTTCTAAGCTTTTAAGGTTGTCTTGGTCAACATTTCTTTAGTTTGTTGGTCTTTTTGATGGCTGACATTTTTCACAGCAGCCATGTTTAGTCCGCTTTGACTGAACTCAGTAGAAAGTCGAGTTTGTTTGTTGAAGTGTGAATGTGTAATCAGAATTGTTCAGTTGATCATCTGCTGCATGTCTGGTTATCAATAATTAAACTACAACTTCCTTAATAAAAATTCTGTCTGTCACTTGTCAGGAATTGTGTTTGTGTGACACAAGAAGTGAACTCTGGTCTGTCTGAAAACCCAGATCTTGATTCAGTTTAAGTGAATTCTGATGCAGTTTGAATGCTTATGTGAGTGCCAAGCGGACTGGAACAAGAAACAGACTACAGTGCAAGGCATTCTGGGTGAATACAACCAAAACAAACGTTTGTTTGTAGCACCAGCAGGAGAAGTTGCTCTTATCTTTTGCTAAAGACAAAATAGAAATCCTACAACTGCTAAAATTTGATGGCGCTCTACTTTTGTTTCCATTTTTTTGAAGTAGGAAGTTGCATGTAAGTCTTCTTCAGAGTTTTTCAGGTTGTTTCCTCCATTGATCCTTGGTGCAGTGCCCCCATGGGCCAGGAGGGGAACAGGTTACTGAAAGCATTTGATTCCAGCTGGCAAGGTAGCAAGTGTTGCAATTTTTTTCCCAATCAAACCAAATGTACTGGACTATCAGGTCTGAAATCACCCCAAAAGTCAGTCAGACGTAACAAGGTTCTGAAAACTTTGTCTTTAATACTCGAACCAAAACAACTATCAGCATCATTTTTGTTGTACGTAGAAGAACATAGCCACAAATTCTTATAATCTTAAATTCTTATATTCAGCTGTGATCAAATCCAAATCTTATCAAATACAAATCTCGTCAAAGCAGCTATCAAAAGTTTCCAACGCAGGTCCGAATTGGTCAGTAATTCGGACCCATTTCTGTGAAATCCTACAATAATGTAATCCAACAAAAAGAAACGTATAGTTCTTCCTTAATTTAATCTGACTTTGAAATAACCGACAAAAAACACGACAGCACTTGAATAAATGTTTCAAAGTCTTTGTAATAAAAATAGATCTTACAGATAAATTTGAACGATTCACACCCAAACAAACAGCCAAACTGTCTCCTCTCCATAAAACAGACGAATCAGAAACATCCCAGGTTACTTTCTGTGGCTGATTGCTAATCATTCAGAGATATCTGTGGGCTTAAGTGGTGCGGATGTGTGTGGTCGGAGCGCGTGGGGGAGGTGGTGAGTGGGTGTGAGTGGGCAGGTGTGAAAAATAAATGATTACATCTCCGTCTTCTTTCTCTCAAAGCGCTGACACCAATCATTTCCAAATCCTGATTGTAATCATTCTGAAAAATATAAAACCATCTGCTGCTCTGCGTCACTTCATACGCTTCCTTCTACTTTAGAAACCGACTTAGACTAAACGGGGAATATGTCAAGTTATTGAGAAATTCATAAAGATTGAAAGCTGACGTTCCATCTGTAGTTTTTTTTTTTTTTGATGAATTCACAAAACGCCATAAAATTTGTTTGATATGGAGGCAAACATTATAATTTGTGTGGGGGAAAAATGGCAAAACCACTTTAAAAATATGAAAATGTTGCATTTTAATTTATTGCTTGTACCTGAAGAAAGCATAAAAATCGTCAAATCAACTACTACCATTTTTACACCATTAGGCCTGAGAAGATTTTGTCAAATTTCACATGTTTTTTATAAATCAGAACAGTTTATTCAAAGTTACGGATGCATTCTTGCTTAAGTTCCCATGATTGTTTCCATCATTGCAGCGAACAGTGAATAAAACTAAATTAGTTTGACATTTTTGTATTTATGTTGCAGTAGTTGAAAACATAGGACTTGACCAATTACTCTGGATATTTTCTAACCAAATATTTGCCTTGATTTAAAAAATAAAAAAAAATTAAGTCCACCTGAATAAATGCTGACATTTTAAATTTTTAATATGTATACTTTACCAGTAAGTGATGATAACAAGGAGAAGTGCTAGCTCTATTGGCAGATAAATGAACTTATAACAAGGGAAAAATATCTTGCTGTTAGTGAAATAATCTGCCAATGAAACTACTACTTTTTTCAACAATATTAAGAATTTATTTACTTAAGACAAAACTATGTTTTGCAGAAAAGTTACATATAAGTTAGTTTGTCATATTTCAAGTGTGCTTAGATATTTGCACTAGAACTAAACCAAAAATACTTGGTAAGATTTTGTTTTTGCAGTACAACCTCTTGGTTTGGCATAACTGCAGTTGCTGAAATATTTAGATTTGCACGTCAAGCCAGTCTGAAAATTCGGGTCACTGAAAAGCCACAGAGCCGATGTGTCACAGAACCAAACTCACCAGAGGGATTGATATCAGACTTAAGGGTTCAACCAAGCTAACCAAGGTCACTTCTCTTATCGTAGCCTTAAACTCTTGTTTATTCCAGCGAGGAAACGTCTTCTGAATAATTTAGAGTAAAGCTTGGCTTGATGTAAAGTCAGTCATAGGGAACAAAGATGCTCGCTCCCTGCTTAATGACCTGTGTCTGCTGAAAGAGGAACACATTGATGTATGAACAGCCAGCGATGTCAGGATGTGTCTGCTTGTGTGTTTCAGGTTTTATCTGGGCAGAGATCAAGGAGATGTGGGATGGGGGATTCACAGAGTACATCCATGACTGGTGGAACCTAATGGACTTTGCCATGAACTCCCTCTACCTGGCCACCATTTCTCTGAAGATAGTGGCTTATGTCAAGGTAAAACGTCTGGCACCGTGATAGACGAGAAAATCACGAGGCTATTAATGTTTGAAGATCTGGAAGTGCAATAAAACTGAGCGATTGTGGCAATACTGTGTAATCAGGCAGTGATGGAACAACAGGCAGCTGGCAGATGTAAATGGTTGCAATTGGTTTGTTTGCGCAGTAAAGGGGAGATGAACTATTTCTCCATAGCCAGAACAATAGAGCCGTGTTTATCTGTTGGTAATGCAAATTATAACACAACAATGACATGAGACGTGAGAAAATAACACTGATAGCTTGCAGACTCATTTTCAGTTGTAAAGAACTATTGCATACAAATTAAGTCCCAATTAGGGCACTCATAATTGGTTATAAAAGCTGTGTGCAGGTTTTCAAGTATAAACGATGCTAAATAAATAGGTTTTAAATAGCAGCCAATAAAAACACAGCAATTTGGACATTGTTCATTTGACAAAATAATGATAATATAACAAAATTTCTTGTACAAAGCTGACGAGAAGTAAAAAAAAAATCATGGTTACCTGTTAGCTTTAATCTTTTAATCTCAAAAACTATCAGATTTTGAGATTAACTTATTTTAGGAGGTTAAGAGAATTATAAACTTACTCCTGTATCTTCCTATCACTGAGTGGCTATCAGAATACCTATAAATAGCCAAGCTAGAATCTGTTAGCTTTTAGCTTGACTTAAAGTAGCTTTTCATCTGTATGCGTTAGCTCTTAGCTTGATTTCTAAGATCATTTAATTTTTTATGTTGACTAGTTAGCTGTAAATCTGACTGCTAGTAGCTGTCAACTTGGCAATAAGTAGCTACTAGCTGTAACCAAGCTAATAATAGCTGACTGTTATGGTTTGGTTCTGTTAGCTTAACCATAATTAGCTGTTACAGCTTGATGGTAAGTAGCTGTTAGCTTGACTCCTTTAGCTGTAACCAAGTTAGTAATAGCTGTTAACTTGGTCCTGTTAGCTTGACCATAATTATCTGTTATAGCTTGATGATACGTAGCTGTTAGCTTGACTAGTTTATCTGTAACCAAGTTAGTAATAGCTTGGTTGCAGCTAACGGGACCATTTTGTTGGTTTGGTTCTGTTAGCTTGACCATAGCTAGCTGTTAGCTTGATAAGATATTGAGACCTTTATAATGTCTTCATTTGTTTACCAGAGTATTTGCTTGTGTGCCAAGCCACTCCTAAAGAAAGCAACAACCTTAGCTTTTAAATCTGAGTCTAACCCTTTTACGCCGGAGTTTCAAGCGTCTGACTAAATAAATCTTCCTTATTTTAATTGTAAGTAATTCTTTAAATGTCCTGTGAGATGATATACTTACCCACGTATCGATAACAACTGGAACTTTCAATATCCAGCAAGTTATTTTCGAAATATACCGTCTATTAAACGAGTGCCCCCCGGATTAATTACGCTCTCTGCAGCTGCAGCTGTGAAGTTGCCGTATTAACCCGATACTTGCTGGAAAGGGCAACGCCTCCCCTTTCAGAAACCGTTGGAATTTTTCAGATAGCGCTACGTGTGGCGGAATTACGGTACTGCAAATTTGGATGCGTCGCCGCCGACGCATGTTTAGCCTAATCCATGTTTAGCCTAAAAGGGCTAAACATGGATTAAGTAAGTAGCAATCCTGAATGCAACTGAATACCTCTCCTTTATGTAGCTGTTTGTTAGACTCTGAGTTAGCATCAGGAGATTTCTCCAAATTTTCACTCAGACTGGAGTTTACTGCAGGTAAGGTGCTGACTATTCATAAATATTCCTGACAAGCCCCACTTGAAAGAGCTGAACAGCTTCTTTAATTAAGAGAAAATGATGTAATAAAACACACACACACACACACATTCACACAAACACCAGACGGCTGGGCCATCTGCAACAGCTGTGAGTCACTGATGGTGGCGGGTGGCCCACCTACACAGGTCTGCATTATAATTACATGCATACAGATACATTTAAAACACACATACCTCCTTTGACATGCACACAAAGGAGCAGCAGCTGGAAACTTTTTTTCCGTTTGTATTTTTAATTCTTCTTTAAAATATTCAGCAGCACTAAAAATCACCTGGAGATGCTGAGAGATTTTGCTCCGTCATCCGACTTGATGCGTCCGAGAAAAGGTGCAATTAATTAATGCTTCGGATCTGCGTTCGTACTTTCTGTTTCCGGTTGTGCACCCATGTGTGTTTTAAAAGGACGGGGAGCATTAATGGAGGAAGAGGCAACTAGACTCCAGAGCTGTGGAGGGTTCATAGCTGAATTTAGAATTAGGAGGGAAGCAAAGCTTGAGAAAACGCGGCGAGGCGAGGAGGAAAATGGCAGGAACGAAAAAGGAAGGGAAAAAAGACAGCTTTTAATGTTTTACAGACAAATCTTCACCAATTTAAGCTTGTTTTATAGAGAAAAGTAAGGATCTTCTGGTCAATACTACAGCTGAACATATAAAAAGTATCACTGTATAAATGTATGGTTGATGTTACTTTATACATGAGTATCCAAGAGTCTGAAAAGCCTGACAAACAGATGACTCATCCATATTTTGAAACTGTTAGGACTGGTCGCGTTGTTCGACCCGTCAGTAGGTTTATGTAAGTCGGTTAGTGTGAGTTTGAATTGAATATTAAAAGTGTATCCTTTTAGTATTCCTCCGTCAAACAGCTTTACAGTTTGACGGAGCACAACTTTGTTTTTAGTGTGTAATTTAGTCATAGTGTTGGTTATGAGATGTGATGGGACTCATTTGGCATTTCAGAAATGCTAATTTATACGTTTTCCTATTTCGTTGTGTCAAAATGTTTTGTAATTTTGACAAATTCAGGCGATCAGAGTACCCGGGTTTTATTTTAGCAACATTGTCGACATGAAGTTTGTCAGAATTTGTTCATTTATTCTTTGAACTTGTTTTTAGTCTTGAAGTTATTTCTCCAGACATTTACTGGTGTTTTAAGTTCTGTTAATCTGATTGGCTGCTCTTGGCAGTTGGTGGTTACTATAGCAACCAGTAACTGACAGCTCCCCCCCCCTTCTTTTCTGTTGCCGTCGGTAACTGTGGTGCAGAAGCTGCTGGACTGATTTTGTTAGACTGAATACAGCGAACCTGAATGTCGTGAAGTCAAACTGACTGCGTTTATTCCTTTTCTTCTCCTCCCACTCCCCTCTTCTCTCTCTTCCTCCTCCTCTCCTTCCAGTACAACTCCTCTCGTCCAAGGGAGGAGTGGGAGATGTGGCACCCGACGCTGATCGCCGAGGCTCTGTTCGCCATCGCCAACATCTTCAGCTCGCTCAGACTCATCTCCCTCTTCACAGCCAACTCCCACCTCGGCCCTCTGCAGATCTCTCTGGGGAGGATGCTGCTGGACATCCTCAAGTTTCTCTTCATTTACTGTCTGGTGAGGCATCATCAGGACTGCGCACATGGAACAGAAAGCTCATTAGGTGTTGCTTTTTTTAATGACTTCCTGCTAATCGCTGCTAACTTTCCGATTTCCATTCATATATCTCGGTTGTCGCTCTCACACCAGTTTAGCGGACCTAATAGGCTTCCAGTGTTTCCTGTTAACATTCAAACAACAGAAGAAAATGACGTTGCCTGGAAAATCAATCAGTTGAGTTTATTTGTACGGCACCTTTCAGCAACGAGGCAGTTCAAAATCATAAAAACCAGAGGTGGGTAAAGTACCTAAAAATTGTACTCAAGTAAAAGATATTTGGTAAAATTTCTACTCAAGTAACTGATCAAATTATCAAACATTTAATATTTAAAAATGACATAACCAAAACATAACGTTAAGTGGAAATTTTGGTATTTTAAGGATCATAATGACAACGATTCATATAAGTAGCAAAAAATAAAATCAGGCAAAATAAACTTTTTCCAAACCAGTTTCTTTCAATAAAAAAACTTGAACAAAATCAGCAGATGTGTGTCTGGTGAATTTTTGGTGAAAACATGTTTGTTTTTCATTCAGGGTAGAAAATCCAGAAGTTTTACTGAAGAGTAGAAATACTTTTCTGGAAGGTTGACACATTGTGCTAAGCGGTTGTTGTGCTAAGCGGTTCAGTGATTTATAAACCAACAGCAGTATTTTAAAGTGTATTCTCTGAGCTACAGGGAGCCAGTGAAGGACTGTAGAACTGGGTGATGTGCTCCATCTTCCTGGTTTTAGTCAGAACTCCAGCAGCAGCGTCTGGATCTGACAGATTTTTTAGGGAGACCTGTGAAGACACTGTTGCAGTAATCAACCAGAGATAAAAGCATTGATGAGTTTCTCTAGATCGTGCTGAGACATCAGTTCTCTAATTCTGGAAATGTTCTTCAGGTGATAGAAGGCCGACTTTGTAACTGGGACTTTATGGCTCTGAAGGTTCAGATCAGAGTTCATCACTACACACCCAGATTTTATCTCTTTTGATTCGTGCATCCTGAATCCTTGAATTTAAAGCTCACAGATGCTGCAGGTCTGCTTCACGCCGGTTAGGATTTATTAATTCTTTCTCAAGGGAGCTCCTGACCTAAAACTCAGTTCACATGTGGGCTGCTTCGCCTCCCTGTGGGCTCCAAAACAATCATAGTGAGCCTGAGGCTCCAAGTCTACGTCACTGCAGCTTGCTTTTGTTCTGTTTGAGATCAAAGCTGTGCTTAAAAAGAGCCTGCAGGGATGCACACTGCAAAAACACAAAATCTTACCAAGTATTTTTAGTCCAGCTTGAAATAAGACAAAATTAACTTAAATATGACTTTTCAGCCAGATATAAACTTGTTTTAAGTAAATAATTCCTTAATATGGATGGAAAAGCACCAGTTCTGTTGGCAGATTGTTTCACTTATTACGTGGGGGAAATATCTTGTCATAAGTGAAATAATCTGCCAGTAGAAGTAGATCTGGGTTGCTAGGTGATGGGCTGGGCTTGGCTGGGGTTGCTAGGTTACGGCCCCAGTGGAACTAGTACTTTTTATTCAATATTAAGGAATTGTTGACTTAAAACAAGCTTCTATATCTTGCTGAAAAGTTACTTGTAAGTTGATTTTAGCTGAAGAAAACAGATGGAAATGTGCATTTTTGTGTGTCTTCGTGCGTAGGTTCTGTTAGCGTTTGCTAACGGACTCAACCAGCTGTACTTCTACTACGAGACCAAGGCTTCAGAAGAACCGAACAACTGCAAGGGGATCCGCTGTGAAAGGCAGAACAACGCCTTCTCCACGTGAGTACAGGCTACCTGTTCACAATTATTAAATGACATTTCAGTCAATAAAGTAAGTTTGAATTAAATAGAAATATTTAATATCATAATAAGATAGTAAATTACGGCAGAAGTGCATTTCCAAATCTTTTTATTGTTTTTTTCTTACAATATAAAGCTTTTGAAACCAGTACTTAAAGTATTTAATGTTAGGACAGTACTTGACCTTTAAATGGATCAACAGTCTCAGCAGATAGAAAATAACAGAACTATAAAGCTTTTCATTCAGCAAAGTAACTCCAGCTTTATTTCTAAGTATTATTCAAGAAGAAGAAAATATGGTAAATTAAGATTATTCCTAGAGGTACAGATTTTCATAAAAGTTACTCAAGGTAACTGGTTTCTGCCCACGTCTGATGGTTTTAACTGGGAATCAGAAACATGTTTAGTGAAATGTTTCCATCCTTTGGCCTTAATATCTCCTGGTGATAATCAGGCGCCCTCTAGTGGACAACTGCAGATAAAAAAATTTAGTTTGACTCATTGAAAGTCTCATTTTACCAGATAAAGATGTGGACATTATTCTAGTATTTTAGTGTTGAACCTGTGTGAGAAATAACTCTTCAAAGCGTGTGAAGGTTTTGCGAAGTGAGACGTCGGTGTGGCAGCGCTGCAACCCGGACAGGAAGCAGCGACGCAGAGTGCTGCTGCTGAGGGAGGCAACAGCAGAGTCAGTGGGATGAATTTAGATGAGCAAAGTGGTTTGTTTTGGATAATAGTGTCATTGATCTGTTATCGACTCCATTACAGTAAAAGATGCGGTACAATAGCTGTGAGGTGAGCAGGAGCTAAAACAACAGATCACACCCTCAACCTTACATTGTACAGTTTCTGCTCCATTAGCGACGCAAAGAAAAGATCATTTCTTAAAAAAATGTAGTCATCACCAAATCGTTATTTTATTTCTGCACGAGATGAATGTTGCATTTGTTCTGCTGAACCCAAAGTCTTAACTCTTTCAGTGAGACATATCAGGTTGAACTTTGCTCCGCTCTGAATTATGTAAAGTAAGATACTTACTTTATTTATGCCTCTGTTTTAATCCTCAAAGGAAAATTTGCCCCTCAAACTTGAACAATAAATTGGATTTCTGGTTAATGATGCTACATTCCCACATTCAAATGTATTTAATGGGAGAAAAGTGTGAGATTCTCAAAGAGCAGCGCCATTTGTGACGCACAGTTTCCCAACCATTTCTGGTTGGATGGAAATAAGTTTCTCATGAAAGATACCAAAGTTTTGCACAAAAGTCAAGTTAATTTGTGTCATATTTAATCAAAAAGGCAGCTTTTTTGATTAAATATTAATCAAAAAGCAAGCATGTCAACAAGCATGATGACATGCTTGTTTCACGTCATCAAAAAGACATGAAACAAGCAATAAACATTACATTTTGTCAAATACTTTCATAAAAACGGCAAGCAAAGCATCAAATTATATGACAAAATGAAACTGTTTTCAAAAGTGTTTTTGATGTTGATTTGATATTTGAGGTAATCACAGAAATGTTTTTCAGGTGAAATACCAACTACACTGTCTGTTGTCAAACTTTATAACCTCCTGCTTTTTTCTGTGGGTTTATGTGCGCCAGACATCAGATTGATATCGTGTTTTTCATTAAGCATTTAAAAATAACTCTATGTTCAGATCCACATTCTGACTGATACTTTGAAAGACGTTAACAGAGTGTCTGCACATCCTTAAAAAGTCGTATATTCATGTATCGAACATTAAGGCCTTAAAAAGTCTTAAATTCATCTTAAAAAGCCTTTAACGTCTTAATCACAGGTCTTAAATTTAGTCTTTATAGGACTATTTAATATTGTATACTATATTTATTTTTACTTGTGGTATTTTTCTATCGCATTCAGACAGAAAAGTACTTTCTGTGACTCGCTAACTAGCTGCTAATATGCTCTTGCTAGCTAGCTAGCTTTTTGGGTCTAGTGCAAATCCATCGCCAGTTGGCTGGACGAATTTTTATTCAGAGTGGTCTTAAAAGGTCTTAAATTTGAGTTGCTGAAAGCCCTGATTAAGCACCGATAGAACTAGAAATGATCTTGTTGCTCGTCTCGTGGTTTAACTCTGGTGAATCAGCTCTGATTGGCTGCTGCAGGACCAGAAGCTGTGGGACAGAAATCAGCGTCACGCTGAAGCCAAATGAGCATGCAGCGCGCCGAGGAGACAGCTGAGATGACGCATTATGCAAACGGAGTGATTGCAGTCCCGCAGGCAGCGCGGTCTGCATCATTATTCATGAGTTTACAATGCAAGGATTATTTCCTCTTCTCTGTCTGCGTGTGTGTGTGTGCGTGTGTCTTTCACTCTCTAATTCACACACTTATCATGATTTTGGAGGTTTTTTTCACAGGATCACTTCCTGTTTCTGCTCAGGTGTCTCATCTCCCTCCTCCTCCTCTCACTCATCTGTACTTCACACACTTATCACTACTAATGTGTTAGATTGCTTCACACAGGCAGCATTCATACTTGTGTGTGTCTCTCTCTTCTTTCCCTTCACACAAGCCTGTAAAATCTCTCATTTTCTTTCACACTCTGCGGTCCCTCGTCTATTTACTTTTACACAAAGCTCTCTTTCTCTGGGGTTTGCAGACTCTGCTTGGTCAAACCAAATGAAACATCTCAGTTGTAAACATTGAAATAATTAGTTCAACAATTAGTTTTACTGATTATCGAAATGCATTTTAACCTCAGAATTATTGAGGTGTTATTCTGCACAAAGTTGTTTTATTAGAAAAGCGACAGAAAAGTTTTAATTTAAATTTGATTATATTTTGGTTAGAATCAACTGCTCTAAATCTGAAGTTAAATAAAAATCTATTCAGATATATTTGGATCTGGTGATGTTTATTTATCTGCTTCTTGTTTTACATAATGTTTGTCCTTTTTTATCTGATTTTTATATGAATTGTCAGGCATCTCATGTACTTTTTCCTGGTCCATCATCCATAACTGCATTATTTTTTTATGGATGGAGTCAAAAACCTTTTACTTTGTTTTTGCCCCAGACTTTGCAGAACCTGCCTATCACATGTTGAAATTGTGATAGGCAATAGGAAATTTTGCTTCTAAAACTGATTTGATTGGACGCTGGAGAAGACTATTGTTGTGTTCAAGCTGCGCTAAAAAGAGTTAGCCTGCTAGCGAATGTATTCAAGGCTAAATTAGCATCTCAATGCTAAATATGTAGCAGCTAGCACAGACGTCCCAAACACTACGTCCAACTACATTGTCTGCTGTCAAACCTTATTACCTATTTCTTATTTTGTAGGTTTGTGTGTGGGAGAAAATGTTCATTAAGCATTTAAAAATAACTCCATGTTGAGATCCACGTCCTGACTGATGCCTTTAACAAGGTGTTTGTTTTTGATTTTTAAAAATAGGTTAATCTTTAATATGTTAATCATACATCTTAAACTTTGTTTTGGCAGAACTATTTAACCTTGTATTTTTTTATGTATTTATTTTATTCTGTTTTTTTTGTCAGGTGAAAGTTTGAGTCGGACTCAATCATCTTCATTGCGTTCTGTAATTCAAGATGGTTGAGGCTACTGCTAACTACCTGCTAATATAGCTACCTACGAAGATTTATTTTATTTTTTTTGCCAATTTGCTGGACAAAATTTGTACATTTCTGTAGTGATGCAGGTTTTACATCCCATTCATAATTGACTTAAAAGATCTTAAATTTGGTCTTAAACAATTCTAAAACAGCTAAATAAATGATCAGAGGTTCCTAAATACTAATCTGATGGTTGAATAACCTAAATAACATTTAAAACTATAAATATCTTTGTTGTTGAGCTCATATGTCTATTTAGTCAGTATTTAGCAACACAAAGCTCCAGTTTTTAGTCCTCAGTCTGCTGGAAAACACACAGAAATGTTCTTGTTCCTACAAAAGACGAGCGCCGTACAGTGGAGTGAATTAACTCCACGAGGTCGGTTTACCGAGTGTAAACACACGGGCGCGCTTTGTTTTCTGACACAGAAAAAGTGAATGCAGCAACACACACTGCGTCTCTTCTCGGCTCACCTCCCACATAAACTGCAGAAGTATAACAGTGAAATGACTGAGTGGCTGCGAGGATCAGCTGGAGCAGTTTATGACTCGGCTTAGTGGAGTGAGAGATGAGAGGAGAGGAAGAGGAGCCAGCTGGATGAGAGAGGAGGAAGAGAGGAGGAGGAGGAATATGGGGCTTTTTGGGAAAGTCGCTTGTAGAGTTGAAGGATGATTGTTTAAAGCTCTAAAAGCTTGTCTTTTTGGAAACACTTTATCCAGCTGGATCATAAACATGATGTAACAACAAACATGAAGGAGTCTTCAGAAATCTTTGTTGTCATTCGATAAATAATGACTCTTTTAGTGCAAAGTTCATACTTTTAATAGATTTTTAATGGAAGTTTTAATAGAACTTTGCGTTAAAAGTATCATTATTTACCAAATATGGCAAAGTTGATACTTTTAATGCAACTTTTAATGCAACTGTACATTAAAAGTGCCATTATTTACAGAATGACACTGTATGACAATGGTTGAAAACATTCAAGTGTTGCCATATTTTTTCATTCGACCTTTTTCTGTCCTACCATCACCAACATGAATGAGTGGAGATCGTTAAAATCTTTTGGGACTTTAAGTATCAAGTTTTTGCTCAGATGAAACTAAGGCTGCGTTTAAAACCCAAATCTGATTTGTTTTATTATTATTATTATTATTATTATTATTTGTCCATATCCAACTTTTCACAGAAGAGTAAATGGTTCCATTCTAATCTTTTCTCGCCCCAAAAATCTGATTTGTCTGTATGTGGTACTAAATCAGATTATTTTCAAAGTGCCTGCAGTCAGTTGGTCAGATCGCATTTAACCCGACTTTTATATAATCATGAAATTCTGTTCCACTGATGTGCATCACAGCATCACAGTCCCACCACAAAAGGCCGTTGTTTTTAGCTGTGCTTTCTTTTTCTTAACTTCCTTTGTCTTGCTATGATTTTGTGACAAATAGTGCTGAGCTCGTCATACGAACTAGTTCTCAGTCCAACACTCCAAACGGCGGCTGTGGATGATTTAATGGAGAAGTGTTGTTGTGAAGATGTGCTGGAAAGAGCAGGAGCTTCTTAAAGAGACAGAGGCCCAATTTTAGAGTCGTTTTTGATATATATATATATATATAGTCTTTTTATATAACTAAAAGTAACAGTTACTTGATTGTGCTATAAAGTGATACTATGTGCCAAGAAGATACATAAACTGCCTCTTTTTTTAAAAAAAAGTGATAAAAAAAGAGTCATTTGATTTTGCCAGATGTATAAATATATCTTGATATTTACCAGGTTGATCTGGTGTAAAGGAAACAATGAATATGTTAAAAATCACCTGATCCTCGCAGTCGGCTATGGTGAAAGTTTGCTTCTCTTCCAAAAACCCTTGGAGCCTCGTTGAGAGTGTTTGGCATTTGAAATATGACGATAAACCCGTTTACTTCCTCTAGAAAGCAAACATTAGTCCAAATATATTTCCAAATTAACACAGAAATTGTTGATATGATAAAAATCAAACCTAGATCGTATGGAAAACCTGTAGGATGAGCTGAAACGAAGAAAACAAAACACCTGAATCATAATCGGACTCAAACTGATGCCTGAATTTGACTGACAGTCAGTTTGACTGCCTGAACCAGGCGGTGGCTATCTGCTGTGAAATGTCTATGAACGGCACCACGAGGCGAAAAGTGGGGAATAATTGAAATAATGAAACATAAAATGATGGAGTTTCTCTTTCTCTTCTCGTCCTCCCATCTTTCCCGTGTCATAACCCACACAATATCACGCTCGGCTGCTTCGTTCGCCGTTGATTTAATTCCCATCTTTTCTCCCTCCGTTTCTCTCCTCGCTTACTCAACACACCCAGCCTCTCACCTCTCTGACTTACAGATTTCACCTCCACACACTGTCGCTCCATCACTCAGATGATGCTCTGAGGGAGAAAAACAGCCTGCGCACCGACTGATCAAATGTTCCTGCAGCGCAACAATCCTGCCGTTCACCACAACCAGAATAAACGCTGCATCCCTGAATATTTTATGCAGCATAAATATAGAAACCCCCCCCCGTCTGTGTCGTTCTCTTGATGTAGCGTCGAGCGCCGCCAATTGTTGCTTCATCAAAAATTCAGCAGCCGCAGTTGTAACAGTGACGGCGGCACAAAGAGACACGCGAAGGCAAGCAGGGGACAGAGAGAAGCGAGGAAAGATGAAGGATGGAGAAAGAGATCAGGGAGGGAAAAACGACAACAACTCAGAAAGCAGGAGGAAGACATGGAAAATATGGAAATATGGAGCTGCCTCAGAGTCGAGATCAGCAAATTTTCTACTTTTGTATCTCAGTAAAGCGACTTATCGAGCTTCTTGGTTTAACAGGCCGGGAGGTTTTAGGCGAGGATGTTCAGATTGTTTTGGTGTCCAAACTTTTTATCAAAATTATCGAATCAAGAAAATAACAAAGCCAAATTTTCTTTTTATTATTTGGATTATTTGTTTTTTTTTTATAGGAAAAGGACGTCATTCAATGTAGATCCAAACCTTAAAATGAATTTTCCCTGTTTGTTCACTGCAAAAGCACAAAATATTTCAGTTCACTTGAATTAAGACAAAACTAACTTAAAAGTAACTTATCAAGATGTAGGAGCTTGTTTTAAGTAAATAATTCCTTAATATTGATGAAAAGGAACCATTGGCAGATTGTTTCACTTATAACTTGGGGAAATTTATCCGCACTTTAATATTAAGGAATTATTTACTTAAAACAAGCTTCTGTATCTTGATAAGTTACTTTTAAGTTAGTTTTTTCTAAATAAAATATATCCACTAGAAACTAGACCAAGACGTCCAGTTTTCAAATTCTTTTGGGTCGCTTTCTTTCAAAACGGTTCCCATAAATAGCCAGGTCTAATAAATTAAATTAAAAGCTGATTAATAAAATAATCTGCACAATATTTGTAGTTCATACAATGTGCTGTCTCCAGAAATAAGGTAGAGTACAGAAATGCACAGGATTATTCTGTATTTTTCCTTTTGTTGCCTTCAGAAATGGAATAAAATATGGAAAAGCATTGTTTACAAGCTTTATTTCTCATAATTTCTAAAGATGACTGTTTAAGTTTTTAAATTTCTCAAAAATCCTTTTCAGATAAAGATGGTGTCACAGCTTTGAATGTCATGTTTTGACCATTTATTATTGTTTTACTTTAATAAAAACCCTGTGAGAGCTCAGAGTTGTGGACATTTGACTAACCAAGGTGTTATTTATGGTTCATCCTCTTAGTTTCTCTGCAGATCTTTATGTTAATGCCACATTAATTGTCGTCTTTCTGTTCCCTTTCAGGTTGTTTGAGACTCTCCAGTCGCTCTTCTGGTCCATATTTGGGCTGCTCAACCTTTACGTCACCAACGTGAAAGCTCGGCACGAGTTCACCGAGTTCGTTGGGGCGACGATGTTCGGGACGTACAACGTCATCTCTCTGGTGGTTCTGCTGAACATGCTCATCGCCATGATGAACAACTCCTACCAACTCATCGCTGTGAGTTACAACCTGAAGCGATTGCAGCTCCTCTAGTCAGGAACATGACTAAACAGAGGTCACAGTGTCCACAAATGTTTAATAATTACTTCTAAATGGTTTATTGTGTTTTTCAGCTGGAGGCCAAACACTGCAAAAATGCAACATCTTATCAAATATTCTTGTCTAGTTTTTAGTGTAAACATCTTGGAGTAAGACAAAACTAACTAACAAGTTAATTTTCAGCAAGATATACAAGTCAATAATTCCTTAATATACATTAATAAGTGCTAGTTTCATGGTTTTAAGTAAAATAATATGCTGAAAAGTAATGTGTAAGTTATTTTTGTCTTATTTGTAATGTTCTAAGATATTTGCACCAGAACTAGACAGATAGATATACATGATAAGATTTTATGGGTTTTTTTTCGTGTACTCACACTTGCAATAAAATATTAGATTGGTTCTGGGATCTTACCTGGGCTCCTTTACCGCTGTTGACGTTTTTGATTTTGAGGCAACTCAGTTGTGGTTGTTTTCATTAAATAAGAAACTCACACAACAAATCACTAAAAAACATATACTCCACCATCATTTTCCTACTACTTCCTGTTGCCTTCTTCTTCGTCGTTTCCAGCAGTAGTAACATCTGGTTGTTGATTATGTGACGATGTGGGGGGAAAAAAAAGTGTTTCCATTGTAGTTTTGCCAAATAAACCAATTTGATACGGGAAAGACGACCGCCTCACTTTTATCAACATTTAGTTTTTTTTTTTTTGTTTTTTTTAATTACCGTGTTTCCATTAAGCAAATTTATTTTCAAAATGTCAAATTGCACAAGTGGTCAACGGAAACGCAGCTCCTGTCACTGTTTGAACCTGAAGACGCATAAAGATCTTCCAGATTGAAGAGTTTTCTCCTGGTTTTGCAGGACCACGCCGACATTGAGTGGAAGTTTGCCCGCACCAAGCTGTGGATGAGCTACTTCGACGAGGGCGGCACGCTGCCCCCTCCCTTCAACATCATCCCCAGCCCAAAGTCCTTCTGGTACCTCCTGATGTGGCTCCACAACAAGCTGTGCAGGAGAGGCCAGCCGCCCGGAGAGGCCTCGCACAAATGCGAAAACCTGCGAGAGTTCACGGTGAGAATCACAAAATTACAGCGTTTCAAATCGCTTCATATCAATAATTATTGATTCGTTTTTTTTGTTTCAAATATCTGAAATCCTGCCAAATTAGTGAATTGACATTTAATGTTTTATCCGGTTTTCACTCCATTTTGTCGTTATTTTATTTCTACGCAGTTATAAGGCAAAACCTTAAACTGCTGCTTTGCCAGTTACTTCGCAGGCTGTTGCTAGGTAACCAAAGAATGAGTGAGTTGCTAGGTAACCAAAGAATGAGTGAGTCAGTTGATTCCACCAAGCTAGCTTAGTGAGATGGAGAGGCTAAAACCTTTTCTCTGCCTCTGTGCGGTTCTGGATCGGAGTTCAGTGAAATTACTTCATTTTCTATCAGACATATTATTGATACTTCTGATATTGATCACATGTTTATCACATATATATTTTGCTATTGATGTATTGTCCAACACAAGATTATAAATACTTGTTTTGCTTCTTTGAGTTACTGTCATTTGCTCGTTTTATCTCTTTTTACTATTATTTTATGAATTTACGTTATAAATAGTCATGTCAAGTTACATCATTCAGTCTTTCCAGTTTTTTGCAACTCACATTTTTGTGCTAATTCGTAATTGTGAGTTTATTGCCAATTTTCCACAAAAACGGTCAGACATTGGGTTTCAGTTATCGCAGACTCCCACCTGCTGGTGGCAGTATTTCCTACTTTTACGACACTGCTGCCTCAGCCTTACTTGATACCAAGTTATCAGCATGGTGAGAAGCAAAACGTCGCATTTGACGTCATACATAAGCGCAAATATTGCAAAATCTCTTGCAAAATCTCTTGCAAATATTTCTAAATTTGTGACTTTGATTATAAAAATAATCGCAAAACCCTGGAGAGATTGATCAGATCATTATTTAATTTTACGAAGTATGTATCAAATGCAGAGACGGCTATGACGGTTGTTAATGATTTTTATCAATCTTGATGGCCCAAAATGAAAATCAGTTTGACACTCAGCATTTAAACACCAAATTGTTGTTTTTCTATCCCCGTAGTAAAATAAAAAAAAAAAACTAAAGAAACAACTTTTCCAGCAGAGCGGTGTCTGGTTTTTCCACAGCAGCCTTCATTTACAACCATAATATATGAATTATGAGCTGCCGCCGAGGCCGTTATGAAACAGTGTGCGTAATCCAAGGAGGTCACATTTCCAAACAATCAACCCAGAATCATAAATCATGTTATATTCAGCGTGTTGTATCAGCAGCGACAGTTATTTAATGAGAAAAGTTGAGCCGAAGAAAATATTAGAAAGCAACACAAAATGCTGGATGATGATCGACTCGCAGCCGCAGAGAAACTACAAGACAAATAAGTGGAAACCTGCAACGCTTGAAAGTTAAAACCAAATTTAGAAATGTTTTATGGAAATTCATTAATACTAGTCAAAATAGAGGGTAAAAAAAGATTTAAAAGGAAGTTTTATGTTTGTGTAAATCTTCCTTTGCTAGCTCTAATTAACCTAAAAACAGTATTTATGCTTCTTGCAGCGTCTTGATTAATTGGGCTCTGATTATCCAGACTGAACTGCTGTTGCGGCTCTTTTTATTTTGATTACAGTGACTGAGACGATTTATTTGATTGAAAACAGATTATTTTGATTTACACCTGCAGTTAATCAGAAAGAAAGCAATTATGGTTAGCAGCCCTGATAAATGCTACAGCAGAAAAAAAATAATAAATTGCTGAACGATTAACCTCCTAAAGAGCCTCTGGCAGGAGCCTGGTCAGGTTGTACCGACCCAACAGCACCGAGTGGAAATAAAAGGTTCTTGGCTGATTAGATTAATGTTTTCCCCGTTCATAAGATACAAATACAGATAAATATGTTTATGTAACTTTTCTTTAGCATTTAATTTTCAGTTTCATTTGTTGATGGTGATTTCTTTGTTTTTTGGTGGCAGGATTATATTTTTAGGACTTATTTAATGATAAAAGGCTTGATTTGGGGTTCTTTTTGGGTATTTGTACGCTGTCAGTATCTTACTTGAAACTGATCACAGTTCAGAAAGAGAAATTCTGATGAAGGACTCAACAACTCAAATCAGAGACAGTTCATGGGTAAATTTCTATCAGGTCAAATCTTTTCTTGCAGTTCAGCCGAACACTATATAAGACATTTTTACAAGATAAAGCTTTTTATGTAAGGCTCTAATTTCTCTGATGTCAGTTAGTGTTTAACTTAAACTTGGTGTACTCTCTTGAACAATCAACTGTTCTTTTTTATTTTTAACCTGATTCATGCAAACCTTTGATTATAACCATGAATACTAGTGGCTGTTTGCTGACTATGGATAGCTGTTATATTGGCTATGGTTAACTTGGCTGTTGTAGCCATTAGCTTTACTATGAATAGCTGCTAGCTTTGCTATAGGTAGCTTTATAATGACTAGTGATTAGTTTGACTCTAGATAGTAGTTAGCTTGACTATGGCTACCTGTTAGCTTTGCTATGAGTCGTGGTTAATCTGACTGTGAATTATTACTAACTTGACTAAGCATAGCTGTTAGCTTTTCTGTGGATAGTGGATAGTTTGATGATGGATAGTTTTTAGCTTCACTGTCAGTCAATCCATAGCTCGGCAATGGATAGCTGTTAGCTTTACTATGGATAGCTATTAGCTTGACTATGAATAGCTGTTAGCTTTGCTATAGGTAGCTTTATAATGACTAGTGATTAATTTGACTCTAGATGATAGTTAGCTTGACTATAGCTACCTGTTAGCTTTGCTATGAGTCGTGGTTAGTTTGACTATGAATTATTGTTAGCTTGACTATGTAAAGCTGTTAGCTTTTCTGTGGGTAGTGGCTAGTTTGATTATGGATTGTTGTTAACTTGACTATTTATAGCTGTTAGCTTAGCTTTGGATAGCTGTTAGCTTTACAGCTAATGGTTAGTTTGACTATGTATTGACTATAACTGTTAGCTTAGCTATAGGCAGTGGCTGGTTTGATTATGGATAGTTTTTAGCTTGACTATCAGTCAGTCAATACATAACTTGACTGTTGATAGCTATTAGCTTTACTGTTGATATATATTAGCTTGGCTATGTGTGATTATGAATTACTGCCTGCTTGATTATGGATAGCTGTTAGCTTTACCATTTATATCTGTTAGCTTGGCTACACTCTGTGTACTTCACTCAAACCAGTTAGCTTGAGTACTTCATTAAGTTTTTCACTGATTCTCACACTGAGCTCTTGCTGCTGTAGATGAAATACTAGCAAACTGTCACTTGAGATCAATCAATCAATCAAATTTTATTTGTACAGCACATTTCAGAAACGAGGCGTTTTAAAGTACATTTGAGACGTTTAAAGGCAGCAATTTTACAGAAACACTGTCCCACCACACATGACTGGCATCAGCTGCGTGTCTGGAAGTGCAGAAGGAACATCGACAGATGAACATGTCCTGATAAACACATGCAACAGTCCAGTCATTTGGAGAGACACCGAGAGCCATCGGCACACACTGATGAGGCTTTTTCACACCATCACACACGCGCATTGACTGCAGCTGGCGTGTTCACCTCAACTGAAGTCAGCTGAGTTATATAAGCCAACCAGCCCACGTAGGTTCAGAGAGGCACACGGCTCTGCAGAGATCTGATCGCAGGAGAGAGTTTGTGTTTATGTGCATGATCAGAGAGTGAGCATCAGAGCGGCGTGAGACCCTGAAAGCAAAGATTGTTCAGTAAGGAAAGACGGCTGCAGATAGAAATGTGTCAGGGTTTTGTTAGCAGACAGCAGGAAGAAGAGAGGACAGATGAGTCTGAAACACTGAATATTAAACTAAGCAGGAATTAAAATGAACATGGATAACTGAACACAGCAGCGTGAAATGTGAAGACAATGAATTTCTGTTGAAGGTAATTGTAGTTTTTCACACTTCAGTGTTGCTCTTGGATGAGATTTACTCCAAACCTCTGAAGAATTAAGTTGTTGTTAGCAGCTTGGTTTGGTTTCAGACCAAGCTGCTAACAGCTTGGCTAGCTGTTAGCAGCTGTTGGTTAGTTATTTTGCTAACTCTAACAGTTAGCAAAATGATACATTGGAAAAATTTAGCTCTTAGTTGTAGTTTAAACATTTCAGATTATTAGACATTTTGATCAAATATAACGTGAGTAAGTATTAAAAATAGTATTTAAATGTTGATTACGTTTTTATGGGGAAAATCTTCCAAAATGACCTGGGCCTCTGTTAAAAAGTGGCAACCTTTGGAGTGAAGTAATTTCAAAACCTGGCATGTTTCGGGTTGCTTCTCAGCATCTTAATCAGATTTTAGTCCAGACTTTGACTAGGCCAGTCCAAACCCTTGTTATTTTTCTCAAGGCAGCATTAATACGGTAAAACATCAGAATCACAGTCCAAGTTATAAATTATGTTCCCAAACGTTTCGGTTATCGAAATGTTTTTTGATGTGAGACAGGCTTTCATGTTTTTTTATCATCAATGTTTTATTTTCTTCCTTTAAGACCATTTTGCCCTTTCTTTTGGATCATTAGCTCTGACCTTAACTGAGGCAAGTGATGCCTTCATTAGTTGGGATGCTGATCTGGGTTCTGTTGGGACCTGCTGCCTGAGTCATTGATGCTCTCCTGTGCCTCGTTTCCACTGAGCGGTACGGCATGGGTCGGTGCGGTTCGTTAACTGTTTCTATTGTAGAAACGACCCATAAACAACCAACCCATACCGCACCATACCTGGGTCTGTAGGATGATGGTACGGTACCGTTAGGTTGACGTTTCTGACGTCGCATAAGAAAGTCCATTGATTGGAACACAGACAAATGTCACTGCCTACGATAAATTCGACAAACTGGTATAATCCAAACCACCGGCCCATTTGTTTCTAATGTCCGACACCTTAAGGGGACCTATTATTCAAAATTCTATTTTTGCACAATTTTATATTTCCATTTGAGTCTCTACTGCTTTTAAAAACAGCCCAAGTGTAAAAAAACAAACAAAAAACACCCAGTCGTTTTCTGGCAAGAACACAATGTTTTTTGGTGTCTGGAAAACAAGTCAATTCAAAATCCTTCCAATTACTGAGTTACAATCAGCAGGCACTGCGCCGTTACCTAGCAACCCCAGCAGTGCTCCACTAATTTATTATTAACAGTCGAGCGCATTTGGTCAGCTATTGTTGCCACTGTATCCACTGTACAATGGCTGCTGGGAAGGATAAGTGTTTTGTTGGTGAATTACCATCCAGAAACCACTTGTTGCATTCTTGTTGAATGCAACAAAGAAAATAATTGGAGTGTTTTTTTGTAGTAAAGGAAAATGTAAATCACTGTAGATCCAAAATTTCAAAAGGGTTTTGCATGTTTCTGCTTTTGGCAGAAAGGCAACCACTTTACTAATTTAGTTTGGGGTCGACTGGAGAAAACTGAAAAAGATTTAATCTATTCTGAGCAATAAAAATATGATTTTGGGCTATCTTCATTTGAAAAGGTTTTACTAATGTAATTAAAAGCAGATTTGGGTGCTATGCATTCCCCTGCATGGTGGGATAAATATGGATCATTACATCATAAAATCAGTTCAGGTGCCGCAAATTTTTAAAAGAAATTTTATTGGCCAACGATTGACTTAAAATAGGTTTTGAGCACGAATTGACTACAAACTACATCTCCCATAATGCATTCCGATTGTTACCAGCCAATATTACAGCTTCTCGCCACTAGAGAACAGCAGAGTCACCTCAAGCTGCTTGCTGATTTTCCCAGCGAATAAAACTGAGACATCAACAAGCTAACATCAAAACGTCCAAGAAAAGAAACGTCGATTTACAAGTAAGACTGTGAATGAAGATGTGTGAGTTGGTGTCAGGACGGCAGGTCGCGCTAGACGTTTTTTGTTATCAGTTATCTTGACCGACAACATTAAAAAAAAATCGGTCATGTACTATTTTTATCCGTGAAATTACAAGTCGCATTTTATGCGGTTTAGTTAATATTCACCGTGAATCCAGATCCCATCACAGATTAAGCAGATAAATGCATCTACATCTAAGCGACTCCTCTTAAATTAGCATCACTTCACCCGCTGGGGTCTGAACGCACTTCCTCCTGGTTCCCATCTGCAGAAAAATCTGCACTAATTCATCAGTCAGTTGGATCTGTCTGATCCAAACAGATCAACTGAACTCTGAGTGTTTTACCCTGCGCGGTAAAACACTCAAATGGATTAACACAACGTTGCATTCTCTTTTGTTTTCTCTGGTCTGGAATGGAGACTTGAATTCAATGTGCCATTTCAACCAAAGGCGAAATGGCTTCAATACATTATTTGATCCCAGGTTTAGTTTATGGACTGAACAGACAGAAATGGTTACCATTAATTTTATTTTTGAACCATTTTTAATTTGCAAGTGTTGATTTTGTTTTTGAAACCTTTATTGTAAAGTGTTTTTATTTTTGAACCATTATTTATTTTGAAGTGTTGATTTTATTTTTGAACCATTTTTATTTGCAAGTGTTGATTTTGTTTTTGAACCCTTATTTATTTTTGAAGTGTTGATTGTATGAAGGACCTTACACATGAATTACCCCATATGGGGTTTGAACCGATGACCTCAGTATTACCAGCACAGTGCTCTAACCTGCTGAGCTAACTCACCTACCTTACAAACTGTTGAGTTTCCATGGATTTAAGAAGAACTTACATGATCTTACCACAATGAAGATTTGATAAAAGTGCTTATATTCTAATGTTTTTCAAAACAACATATATAATATTTTATTTTCCAGAGATTTTGTATTTTGAAGTATTGATATTATTTTTGAACCATTTTTAATTTTCAAGTGTTGATTGTATTTCAGAGAGATATATATTTTTTTATTTTAATGTGTTAATTTTATTTTTGAACCATTTTTTATTCATTGATTTTATTTTATAGCCATTTAGCCAAGTCTCTGTAGAACCATTTGTCTCTGCTAATGACATTTTCAATACAATTTTTTGATCCCAGGCTTAGTTTATGGACTGTAATGTGAAATTAGGCCCAAGTATAAGTCTGGCAGTTTGTTCACCAAGTTACTGTGGTCTCTGAGACGATCTGTGGTTTAAGTATTTGACATTGTTCCATGCCCATCGTTATTAGTCTCTAACAAAATGTGGATCATCTACCAGGAACACCGCAAAGAGCCTGAGTTTCTGTAGTGTAGTGGTTATCA
>NW_006800157.1:355198-386841 GCF_000485575.1 Poecilia formosa
GGGGGCCAATATGCTGAAGTGGCCCTCGGTGAAATTGAGTTTGACACCCCTGCTTTAGACACCCATGCTGTAAAGGGAATGTATTCAAATTCCAGATGAAGGCTTTTTGCTGCAGCCAGTTCAAGAGCAGGGTGTACATTTGCTCTACATGATGTTTTTATCAATGTTTAATGGTGAGAAATGATTACCCAGAGTCCATCACTCAGCACCTTTACAATATGGCCGCTCCCGGCTGCAGAAGTGTGGCTCTTCCAGCCAAATGTAATCTGTCACCCCTTCGCTTTGTTGTGGTTTGGTAGCTGTAGGGGACGGACGTGAACACATTTAATCTCGGAGTGACCTCTGTGTGAAATATCAGCTTTCCTGAGAAGAATAATGAGAGCAGAGGAGATGGAGGGAGTGATGGAAGAGGGGAGGGGAAGAATAATAATAATAATAACTGAGAGAGGAAGAAGCAGAGATGTGGTGATGAATGCAGATGCATTGTGTTATTTTTATATTAACATTCCCTTTCGTTTGTTCACAGGAGCGCCACGCTGACAGCCTGATACAGAACCAGCATTACCAGGTCAGTGAAGCTCATAACACCATCGCTTAGAAAAACACCAGGTGTAAATATTCCTGCAGTCGGTTGCAATCACTTTGTTTTCATTCCATCAGAGAAAAAGGTAAAGAAACAGTGAAAACACAGAACAGAGACTTGATTAGTATTAGTGTAATAGTGTAAGTTATTATTTATTTATTTACAGGAAAAAATTAAATATTTAATATGTTAGATTTAAAAAACAAGTTTTATCTGAATTCACAGATTAATGGGAAAAATCAGAAAAAAACATCCAACAAACTAACATCCATCCATCCAACCAACCAACCAACCAACCAACCAACCCACCCTCCATCCATCCATCCATCCAACCCTCCATCCATCCATCCATCCATCCAACCAACCAACCAACCCTCCATCCATCCAACCAACCATTCATTCATTCATTAATCCAACCAACAAACCATCCATCCATTCATTCATCCATCCATTCATTCATCCATCAGGTCCATTTAAATATCTGGTCATTAAACATGTATCGATTATTGACACATAAGGAGAAATAAAGAAGTTATCAGCATTTTGATTCTCTCTGACATCACCGTCTCTGCACAGCTTCCTCCACTTCGCTTTCTCCCCTTTTCTCTTTGTTTTTTAATAAATAAATTTTAAAAGACAGTAATTGTTTCTTTCAGGGTCTAAGTGAAAGTAAACAGTTAGCTAACAGGATTAGGCCTCTCCAGCTGAGGCAATCACATTAAGTTTGTGCTGAAAGAGAAGCCTGCTACTAAATTAATTACTCTTCAGGTGGCCGCGTGTTGAGATTGCTCTTAAAGTCAAAGCATTGTGACTCAACCAGTCAGCTGCTGACAGAGGTGAGAAAAACGGAGATGGAAGAAAAGCGTGACACAAAGCAGCGGAGAGAAACGCTCGATAAGTGACGGGGAACTGCCGATCTGTTTCTGAACATTTACACACGTTTCAGCTCCAGGAAGACATTTTAATCAGCATGTATTCAACAAAATATAGCAAAAAAAAAAAATACCAAGAAATTAAAGTTTGTTGTGAAAAGCAGGTGTAAACTCATAGCAATTTAATTAATTTATTTCATTAACTTGTGTTCAAATCCTTTTGAATACAAGTGAACTTTATTTATGCTGAAGACTGATGAGATCATTCATGAACTGGAAACCAATAATTTTCATTTGTGGAATAGAAAAATAAGTGTTTTGAAAACTTTCTTTGACATTTCTCAATAAATGTCAAAACACTTCCTTCCTGGCACTTCCTGGCTTGGATTACAACAAAATGTCCAAGAAAATTATCAGGTTTCTACGGAAGAGGATTAGGGCCACTGAAAAAAAAATCTGATTTTAATCTCAAAATTCGGACTTTTCTCAGAATTTTGAGATTTCGTCAGCATTCTGAGAAAAACGTCAGATTTCTTTTGTTTTCCCATTGGCACTAATCCTCTTCCGTAGGTTTCTATATAATAATTACATTTCTAAAACTGGCGTTTCAGGAGTTGCAATTTCAGAAAAAGTTGAACAGCATCTTAAAAACTGTGCTGCAGCAGTGCACAAATCTTTAATTCATGAAAACGGATTTTATTTAACATCCAAGGTAAAGATTTTAAAGCACAAACTGAGACCTGAAGGTGTTATGTTGTAAACTTTAGCTGTTAGCAAACTGTTATTGTTCAGCTGCAATGTCTGCTGCTGGCAGAACAAGATAGAAAAAAAATATCTGCATTTTATTATCAAATAAACACTTGGAAGAAAAGCCTTCAGCCGTTGAATCGGCTCCCACCAACGTTCACAGCTTCTTCTCTGGTCCTTTGAGGAAAACAGTCGCCCATCCCTGTAACTGGAACAACATCAAACTCATTCGCTTCAGATTTGCCTTTCAGTATTTTTCCAGAAACGACGTTCACATGTAAAACTCCCAAACAAGTTTCCAGCGACATAAAAAACTGCAGCAGGCTGAGATTATCGATTAGCTTTAATGTTTAATGTTCAGACTGTTAGTTATTTCTGGCAGCTGAGTCCGCCGTCTCTACGTCCAGGTTTCGAGGGTTTTTAAAAGAAATTTGTGCAACAAATCTTCCGAGGCAGGAGCGTCTATAATGAGGCGCCAGTACTTGGTGTTTGGCATGGCTGATTGTTCCTCTGATATCCTCCCATGCTTTTAAAAGGCTTGTTGTGTGAATGTGTGCTGCACATTAGCAGAGTGTGTGGTGTGCTTTTGGCAGCGGTGCTGAGTGACAGCATGCCAGACCGTCCTGTTTGGCGCTCACAAGTGTTGACTGTGGGCCGGTGCCTGTGTGTTAGTGTGTGTATCGGGTTTTGAATTACCACCCACTCCACACCAAATGCATGTGAAGGTTTTTTTTTTTTTGGGTCGGTAAATCAATGGGACTGACCCACATTGCTGCTGGCTGATTAGTTAATGAGACGAGAACAGCTAAAGGACCGTGTTGCCTGTGAGCGTTGATGACATTTTAAGAGAAGTTTGAAGAAATCTTGCATGTTTTTTTATATAACTGAGCCGGCAGAAGGCTGTTTTTACTAATTTAAAAATTTAAAGGGCAGGTAATGTGCAAAATTCACATTTTGAACACTTTTATACTTCCGTTTGGGTCCAAGTGCCCAGCTGTTTTCTGGCAATAAGTTAATGTTTTTTGGTTTTGGGGGGGAAAAAAAGCAATTTCAAAAACCCTCCTGTGCCGTTACATAGCAACCCCAGCGAAACCCAGCTCATTACTTAGCAGCCCAATCAAACCTCAAGCACGTTTGGTCAGCTGGTTTTATGGCACTATGCGCTACACAGTGACTTCTTGTGTTTTGTTGTTGACTTGCTATGCAGAAAACACTATACTGCATTCTTGTTGGTTGCGCAGGAGGCTCCACTTCTGCTTTTCAAAGATGTACGGTTGTATAATTGCAGCCATTTTCACGTGTGAGTGTAAACGTAGAGTTGTGGGGCGTGGCCAAAAGTAATTCTGCAGATGTTTAATCTATCAAAGGTTTTACCTCTTCATTTTGTAACTTGTACGTTAGTTTTGCTTTATTTCAAGTGTAATAAGGCATTTGCACTAGAAACTGGACCAACAATACTTGGTAAGATTTTGTGTTTTTGCAGTGGAGACGTTAAAAGCATGGGTACCATTTGGTACCGTTGTGTTTTAAGCAGAGATTCTTCTAATGGTAGTAATCCCTGCAACCTTTATCAACAGGAAGTGATTCGCAATCTGGTGAAGAGATACGTGGCCGCCATGATACGAAGCGCCAAAACGGACGAAGGGCTGACGGAGGAAAACTTCAAGGTCAGTTTGGGGAAACTACTTCTCAAACACAGCAATCAGCTACGATAAGCCAGCTCTTTTTCCTGTCCTGCATCTCCGGCCGCTGAGCTGTACAACCATCAGCTGCACAGAGTCTGTTTATAAGCAGTGCCGCTTTTATTGATACTAGAGGCAGAGCTGCTTTTTATTGTGCCAAAGATTTACTGAAGGACTTTTAATAACAGCCAGATGTCCACTCTCAAGCACTTTCTCTAACAAAATCTGCTGTTCAGACTCTTCTCTGACGAGGCTTCTTTAGTCTTTCCCCATTTTCTTTCTTTCTGAGCCATAAATTATTTGAAGCATCTTTACCTCCTCCTCAGTAGATTTCCCATGATGCCTTTGGAGGCCGGCCCTGAGCTGCTTTGAAGCAGAAGGTTCCTTTGGGCTTTTCAGAGAAGAAACAACATCAGGTGCACAGCGAACTGAATCACTTTGCTGTGCTGAAGGATGTTTGTCTTCGTGTTTGAGCGTACATGTTTACGTTAGTCCAATCAGGCAGAGGTCGAGTCCGTGTGCTGAATTAATGCATAAATATCATGTTGTCTGAGGAATAAATCCATATTCTGAGACCTGATTTTTAAGATTTTAAAGACTTAATATGTATCTATTAGGAAATAGAAATCTAGCAAGAAGCCGCCACATATATGAAAATATTAACTGAAAGCAGAACGAATCTCCCAGACATCTAAAATAGTAATTAGTTGCTGAACTAAACCGTAGCCGCAATCACAACAAGAAAACGTATTTGCTGGAAAAAGGCTGGGTGAAGTAATTGAAAACCAACTGAGGGACTTAAAGAGGGTGTGTTATGTAAAATCGGCTTTTTGAGCTTTAAATGCATGTTTAAGAAATCGTTTAGTGTCCATGGCAACCACTCAGAGGGGCTAAACACCTGAGTGCACCTAGCTCCGCCTTCAAGACGAAGCTCCTCCTCCTAACTATATTTTCCAAGCTTTTGCCAATGAGAACTAGTAGGAACACTTTGGTGGAAACTTAAAGAGCTTTGAAAGAAAAACTGTATTCATTTTCCCTTTGGAATAAATAAAGTATTTCAGAATCAGAACTGGGTTTGAGAAACGTATATCCTAAATATCTACTTCACGAGATGAACTAAGGTTTTCTCATCCAGTTTTTCATTTTCTTCACTCCGTTGTCAGTGTTTTTCACTCTACAGCCAGATAAAGCTACGTGTTTCACTGGAGAGAGCCCTGAATGATCTCACTCTCTTTCCTGATGCTTTCAGCAGTTATTCCCTCTTTACATCAGTTGTTGCTGTTCTCCGCTCATCCTGCAAAGTCCTTACCCTCCTCTTCACCCTGAGCCTCCACTCACTGATAGTTTAACTCCCCGATCATCAGCTCGATCTCAGGCACTTACTCTCCTCACCTTCTTCTTCCCACTTCTGGTTCTTCTTTCATGTTGACTAAACCGTTCAAAAGGGATCTATTGTGTAAAAAGTCACATTTTTCGTATTTCTATTTGACTTCTAAAAACAGCTAAAGCGCTTTAAGAAAAAACCCAGCCAGCCATTTTGGGCAGCAAGTTAATCGTTTTTAGTGTCTGGAAAATGAGTCATTTCTTAAACCTCCGTTACCTAGCAACCCAAGCCAACCCCAGCTCCGTTACCTAGCAACCCAAGCAGAGTTCCAGCATGTTTTTGTTTATTTGGATCATCCCCATTAGAAATTGCCGTTACAATGGCTACTCTTCCTGAGCTCAATCATAAAAAACCCAAACATTTATTACAAAAAAATTTACAGGCATAAATATAACATTAGTAATTAGTAGCATAATGATTCAGAAATGTACAATTACAACACTTTATATAATAGAAGAATTAAACGGGGCTCTTTTAAAAGCTCTATCATGTTTGGTCAGCTATATGCGGTGTACAATGGCTGCTGGAAAAGACAAGTGTTTTATTGTTGACTTACCATCCAGAAACCACTTGCTGCATTGTTCTTGGTTGTGCAGGAGGCTCCATTTCTGCTTTTCAGATTTGTACGGTTGTATAATTGCGCATCTGTTTGCGGCCATTTTCATATGTGAGTGTAAACGTTGAGTTGGGGGGCGTGGCCAACAGCAGCTTATTTGGATTGTTTTTGGATCCTAAAACAACTCAAAATAGGCAGAACTGAGCAAACTAAAGTCTCATTATCTAAGAATGATTTTGTGCAAAAAATTTAATCAATTTTGTATAGCCCATAGACCTTTAAGGCTTGAAAATGAACCTTGGCTCATCCAGATATATTAAACATCTTTCTGTTCTCTATCTCTGTGCAGGAGTTGAAGCAGGATATCTCCAGTTTCCGCTACGAAGTCTTGGATCTCCTCGGCAACCGGCGTCCTCCCCGGCGTCACTATTCTTCATCCAGCGAGACGACAAAAGACGATGGCGCCATGGCGTCAGAGGATGATAGCGAGTCAAGTGATGGCCCTGGAGAAGGAGGTGGAGGAGGAGGAGTTGGAGTCCAGAAGTCGAAGAGCGTCACCTTCTCCAACCCGGTGGAGGACGACAGAAGGCCAGCACCGACGCTCGGCGTGTCTGCGCTGGTGCGCTCCATTTCAGGAATGACGCGGATAGACAAAGCAGAGGAGGGGAGACTGGAGGACAGAGTGGGGTGGGGAGAAGAGGAGGAGGAAGAGGAGGGGAAACCAAAAAGCAACGGGCTAAAGACGGCCGTCATGCCTCCGTCCTCCACCAATGTCCTCCCCTCGCCATCGTCGTCATTTTCCTCTTCGTTATCGTCATCGCTTGCTCGCACAAGGAGCCGCCTGCAGCGCCTCTCGTCCCCAAGCGCGAAGACAGACTCTTTCAAACGCCTCTCCTACCTGTTCTCCCGCTCCAAACGCAAAGCCCCGCCCACGCCGCTGCCTCTCCAGTCCCCGCCCTCGTACACCATCTCTGACGGGCTGCTCCGCCCCCTCGGGAGCCACAGTCACTCTGACTTCGGACTCAGCGACGTCACCAGGAGCGACACTCACCTGAATGAGGTGGGTCGCTCGGTGGACACGCCCTCATTCTCGCCACTGAGAACGAACGGGCGGGACTCGCTCCTGACGCTTCCCCTCCCACCGCCGTGCCCCTGCCAATCCCTGCACTGTGCTTCCAACATGTCTGAGTCCAGCTCGCGACTCCTGGACTCCAGCGAGGACGTTTTCCAGGGAGAGGGCATAGAAGGGGCAGGCGAAGGAGGCATGGATGGAGGCGGCGGCGGGGGAATGATGATGATGGGCGGGTGGGTGGGACCATGTGACGATGTCTTAGAGGACAGCTGCGACGTCATAGAGGACTCTGTTACCACGCAGCTATAGGAAAAAGCCGAAACTGTTTTTCTTTGCCTGTTTGCTCAATACAAACAAAGATGGCATGATACAGAGAGAGAGGGGCATGGACACAATGCAGCTGTTGGATCTCTGCATGACCAACTCTGGATTTATCTGGGCTTTGACTTTCCCAACTGTGACAGGAGGAGGGATCCAATATGGCAGATGTTTATGGAGACAGTTTGACTCCTTTTGGGGGGTTTTCAGGTGACATGGAATATATATTTGTCCACTGTTGTTGGTTTAACTCTTCAAGGGCTCTGCTCAACTAAATATGTGTAAAAACTCGCTGCACACCAATGGATCTGTGACCAAAGCAACTAGCTAGCTATAGGTTGCCTAATCAGCTAGCTAACTAAAGTTTTTAAATGTTAACTTAGATTATCCACTTTCCAACAAGGGATGGAAAGTGGATGGTAGTGATGCAATATTTTATTATCTGCTGAGCTAATGTTAAATGTTATCAGCCTGACCACTAATTAGTTTAACTACAATTAGCAATAGTAGCTAGGCTACAATTAGTTTACCAAAGCTAATATTAGCCAGGGTAATTGTAGCTTAGGTTCAGTTGTTTCTCCTCATCTGGAGAAAGTTACAGGACATCCATGTGTTAGCTTGTTTTATGTAATGTCAGTGAGAAAACTAGCTAGCTGATTAACCAATGTGCTAACTTTAGCTAGCTAGCAGCTAAGAAATAGCTTGTTAGCGACTTGATATCAGTTTGGCACTTCTGAACCTATATCATACAGCTAACTAGCTAATTTTAAGTTCTCTGACAAAGTACCAAAAATGGATTTGCCACTAAGGTGAGCTAACAGCTACCTAACCTGCTATCTGGTTTTAAAGCCATTAAGCCAACATTAACAAGCTAATTTTCTGATAACTAACTAGTTAAAAGTCGCTAACAAGCAAATTGGCTTGAAATCAACTTTGCACTAGTTTGAAAACTTTTAAACCAATATCATCCAGTCTGCCACTAGCTAGCTATTGTTTTGCTAGCTGGCTAGCTACCGTAAATATAAAGTATCAGGCCTCATTTAAACAGGATTTAAAGGGGCTTCAAATATTTCAGGGGATTTACTGAGACTGAATTACTGAAGAGCTACCAAAAGGAAGGAATCATATAAAAGTTAACAAATAAATCTAGTTGTAAAAAGTAGTGGAGAGAAGCTAACGCTTTCGACCTAAATGTGACATTAATGTCATATGTGTTTCTTTTAAAGGATGAACAATCTTGAAAACACAAAATTATTAATCTGAATTTAATTTGTCACTCAACTGAAAACGTCTCCATTGACGCCAAGTTGAAAAACAGATAATCGAGGCGAAAATGTTTCTTGAACAGCTGTTATTCCTGCCCAGCCTGACTCAGTCAAAGCAAACTGTCCTCATAAACATTTCCCAGGAAGACCAAAGGACGACGTTTCAACAGAAACTCTGAAATGTCTCTCATTCCTCTGGGCGATGGAATTACAAAGAGCCGAGGCGACTTTTCAGAGAGGAAACATCTTTAAAATCTTCTCCACTTACCAGGAGTCTGCCCTGCGAACCGAACGTTGTATCTGCAGTGGAATAAACCGGATTTAAATGTTTCTGAATGTTGGATGGAACTACCCCTTTACCTCCAAGTGGAATATTGAAAATAAAGGTGCCATACTTTCAGTGGAATACCTCCGTTTTACCTGTGGACTGATGGATTCAAGTCCAACTGGATCTCTGGGACAAAATGGAGCGGCATGGAACCAGCGCTCTGCTGTCGTAGTCTGCAGCCTCTCTCTCTGCATCAACAAGGGCCAAGGAACTTTATTTCATCCTAATACGAGTTATACTAGTAATAATAATTAAGAATATAATAATAATAATAATAATAATGAAACTGCTAATAATAATTAATAATGATAATAATGAGGACTTTTCTGGTTTCTTCAGACTGTCTTTACTTCTGTTTGAGTTGCCGACAGTACCTGGGCTTCTCGTTCAGCTCTTCCTCAATAAGTACACTTTGACCTGGTGAACAGAAATAAATGGTGAACGAAGACGAAAGACGAGTAAAAGGCAACAGAAGTTTTCCTTGAGTAAAAAGAAGGAATGAGAGGAGACAGGAAGTGAATGAGTGGTGGATGGACATGAACAGGAAATTCAGTTTTAAAGGCAAATTTCACCAGAATTTCATCATATTTTTTCTTATCTTGGAGTCATTAAGGCTGCGACTTCAAAAGGTTGGCATGAGCTGAGGCTGTTAACTTTTACTCTGGATAATATACTACTGTCGGCAATGAAGTAGAGAAATTATGCATGTTTGATCAGAAAAACACAGTTACCTACAACACACACACAGCAGGTGTGATGAATAGCTTCGAGTCAAACGTTCTGCCCTTTGTTTCGTCTCTCAGGAGTCGTCCCTCTTCAACAGGGTGACATCATCCCTCGCTTTTTGCATCCGTTATTTCCCCGTCTCCGTCCTCCCGTTTATTCCTCTCCCTCTGGCGGACATTGTGACCTCGCTGCCGGCGATTTTGGCGTCAAAACGCCTCGACATGTCAATGAATCAGCGTCCCAAAATGTCAGGTCTGCAACCATGGCGACCCGTTATCCGCTCGGCGTCCCGTAGCGTCACGGCCAGAAGCGCAGAGCTCCACTTGGAGTCAGAAACCGTCCTGCTGCCTCCTGGCAGAAACACGGCAGATTTCTGTCCTTAGTTTCTGAACGTCAACGAGACGTTGGGGGTTTTACATCAGCAAACGACCCAACATCAAGTTTTACTTTAACTGAATGGTGCTATAACTATTCATGGGAGATAAAGTACCGGTAGTACGGGAGAAGATTAGGGCCACTGGAAGAAAAAAAGGTTTCCGACCTGTTCAGAAATATGAAATTAAAAGTCAAAACTGAGATTAAAAGTCATAATTCTGAAGAAAGAAATCAGAATTCTGGATTAAGGTCAGAATTTAGATTTTAAAAAGTCAGAAATATGATGTTAACAGTTAGAATTATGAGATTGACAGAATTTGGATGTAAAAGTAAAAAATCTGAGATTAAAAGTCAGAATTATGTGATTAAAGTCAGAATTCTCAGATTAAAAGACAGAAATCCGAGATTTTATAATAGATTTTATCTTGCTAGCATGTTGTAGCATGTTTGTCAAAAATTTGCTATAAAAACCAACAAAATGTTGAGTTCATTCTCAGAAATTTTCTAGAAAATATTTGGAACTTTCTGAATTTGAAAAGTCGAAAAGTTTCTTGGGGAAAAAAAAACTCAGTTTGTGTTGAATCTCATTTTTCTGGAAAAGCTTGCATCAAGAGGCAAACATTTTTGACTGGGAGTTTCATAAGTAAAACCTTTTTACTCGGAAACGTTTACTTTTTTTTCTAATACATTTAGAAGCTTATTCTCAAAATTTCTGAGTTTTTTCAAGCAAATGTTTGGCATTTACTCAGAAATTTACATGGTTTTTGTAGAAAATTTCTGACATTAACCTCAAAATTTCTTTTTGCAGGAATTTACTCCCTTTTTTCTTTCTATAGCTGAACGATTGACATCTGTTGGGTCAAACACTTTGTCAAAGCGCTTTATTGGTACTTTGTTAGATTACTGTGAACCAGTGAAGGTTATGGAGGCCTTTCTGGTTGAGCTTCACTCAGACATGCTGCTCAGTAACACACATGAAGATTTATGAAAGCAAACAAACATCCACTGCATTTCACCACAGGACTCAGCTTTTCAATCATCTCTGATCGATCACTGCGATGGGAACCAGTAGATCTTACAGGACGTTTCAGAGACAACTGGGAGGTGAGATTTTAACGCTGAAACGAGGAGCCCTTATTACCACGGCATTAGTTCATAATATGTAGAAAAATATAATAATACTGTACTTTCTGGCGCAGTGAGGACAATCAATCACCATGAGAAATGGGCTCCAGTTTCGCCATGTGGGTCCGTACAGGCGCTGCAGGCGCATCGATCCACTCACAGCCCATGATTAGATTCTGTTGAGGTCCTGATTCACGGTGATTGATTTAGATTCGTGCACAGCTAGCATGCAACCGTCTGCACTCGTGTTGTTCTGCGACTTCACTTCTCCAGGATCCAGGTTAGACGCCGTTCAGCTGAGACATTTAGTCCTGATGGTTCGCCGGGGATAAACGAGAAGATGACGATGGGAAGAAACATCAAAATTTACATTGAAAGAGTCGAAACACACAGATGAGACGAGGCAGATTAATTACTTACAAGTCCAATCTGCAGGTTGGACTGTAAATTAAGGCAGGATGGGAATCACTTACAAGACTTAGTCATGTCAAAACTGCAAAAACACTAAATCTTACCAAGTAGTTTAAGTCCAGTTTTTAGTGAAAATGTCTTAGCGCACTTGAATTAAGACAAAACTAACTTAAAATAAATATTATCAGCAAGATACAGGACTTTGTTTTTTCTTTAATATTGATTAAATAGTGTTAGATCCATTGACAGATTATTTCACGTCTAACGTGGGTAAATTTATCTGCCAACAAAACTGGAACGTTTTCATCAATATTAAGAAATTGTTTACTTAAAACAAGCTCCTATATCGCTGAAAAGTCGCCTCCAAGTTTGTTTTCTCTTATATTAAGTGTAATACGATATTTGCACTAGAAATGAGACTTAAATACTTGGTAAGATTTTGTGTTTTTGCAGTGTTAACGCTTCAGTAGACTGTTGCCTTATTAAAAGGAAAGCATCAATTGTTTTCTGTTTAGTTGGTCAAATTTGCACCATTTTCAACTTGTGGCTAGCGGCTAGTTCACATGTCACGACTATGATGCCCTCACAGTGTTTTGCTCTTACAAAGCTACACAGCTAGCTAGAAATAATCCAGATTATTATTATAGGACTGGATTAATCATCTATAAATTATTCTTTATAAAACTGTAACAAAACACAAACGAAGCGTCAACAAGACAAAACGCAGAAAGCAACCGGACCGATAGTTAGCTAAATGTTACATTTAGCTAGCGATGTAGCTTAGCTTTTAATTTCAGTTGGAGAACACTGAACAAACCTTTCCTGGTCAAATGTTATACAATACATTAAGTTTGTATGCAATGTTATGAAATAATAACTAGTAAAATGAACTTACAGACGAATAAAATCCCAGGAACAAACGTGTCCAGCCGGAGCGGTTCTGCTCATCTGACCAAATTAGAAACTCTGCACAGTCTCCATCCACTAGGTGTCAGTAAAGCTCCAATTCAAAATGCGCCGGAAACGCGGCAGCTGCGTCAGATCGAAATTGTAAACATATTTTATAAACAGTCGATCCAGTCTTTATCCATCTGATCGTTGATTAATTTTGAAATATCCAGTCTATTTCAAACACATTTTGTTTTTTAAATCATTCAAAGTCTTCTGTGACTTTTCAGTTTGGCGTTTTGCACAAAAGTCATGAGATTTTAAATCTTTTATTCCTGAAAATGTCATTTTCAACAAGAGCCTCGAACAGCTTCATAAAACCAGATGGATTACATTTGTATTCATGTTTTTTTTCTCTCTCATTTTTTAAAGCGGGGAAATAGTTTGACTCGTCTGTTCATCACACACACACACACACTACATACGGCACACGGCATCATTCAGGTTCCCCTCTCACCTACTAAAGGGATTTTTAGCTTTAAGAATAAAAACTGTCCTTGTTTTTCTTTGTTTTTACGGATTTCCACATGAATGAATGTATGACTGTGTTATTTTTCTAGAACTGGACGGCTAGCGCACGTTGTTGACTCTTTAATAAAGGCATCCTTAGAAAACTGTTTGTGGGGTTTAACTTCACTTCTTTCTTTGTGTCAAGAAAACAATCACAAAAAAAAGAGAATAAGCTTGGAACAACATTTAGGGTTGATTTTATTTAAAAGTGATTAAAATTTAAATTGCAGATACTTGTATATGACTCTAAACTCAAGTTTACTTTTATTTCCTTTGTTTTAACTCAGCAAAAATTGTTATAAACTGATACGTTTCTTAAAAGCAAAGAATAAAAAGTGCCTTTAATTTAAAACACTTGTTTTACGCAAGTGACCAGGTTTTGTAAACCTCATCAATCCATAAAACTCTGACATAAAATTTGAGGAAATACGTTTCTGCGCTACAGTGTGATTTGTGGTTGTGAAAGAAAAAATGGCCGCTCCGATCAGAAACCCAGAGCTGTAGCTGGAGTTATTTCTAGAGCCTGGAAGGGACCGTAACTCCATCCAGTCGTTTCTTTCTGCTGCTTCTGGCAGAAAAGAGCAAATAAAAAAACTAAAAACACCAACAGGGTAGAATGATACATAAAACATCAACTATGATTTAAAATGATCTAATATGCCTGTAAATTTTCATTCACGTTTCTCTAAGTTACACACTAATACATTTAGTTTAACTTGTTGTTCTACTGCGGATTAATGCTGCCTCTTTAGAAATGTTGCGCCAATATTTGCATTTATCTGAGCCTCCTCCTCCGTCTGATTTTGTGAATCTTGCAAAGCAGCAACGTACGGACATATTTTCAAATAAAAACTTGTTTTGATTACAAGAGAAAAGTTTAACGCCGCAGAAAAATAACTTAACAATGTCAAAATAAATAGAGATAATGTGATACATTTGTTTCTAAGCTGAAAAATCTACAAAGGACACTGTGGCCACCCCTTTGATACGGGGCGCTCTGGGCCAGCACCCAACCCTGAAACATTTTGTTAAAGTTTCTGCAACAAAACAATTCGAACCTATTTGAGTTTAAAGAAAATCACTTTATTTGATAGACGAGAGGTTACAAAGACAATCCTGTTTAACTTTAAACTTTGTTTTCCTCTCTAGCATTAAGAATAAATATGTAACCATTTGAAAGATAAAGTTCAAGTCGGTACAAAAAGCCACAACAAAAGCAAAGTTAGCAAGTTTATCATAACCTCTATCGTAGTTTTTGTTGTTGTGGCTTAAGCTACCTGAACCACATACTTTGGTATAAAAATGGGTTTATTCTCAACTAAATGACTGCAAAGTGTGACAACATAATAACATAAATAACCTCCATCACAGTGCGATAGTTGATGGGTACGGTGGCCCAGAGGGGTCAACATAATGCAAAAACCACAACCGCATCTTCAGGCAGAGCAGCAAATCTGCCACAGAGCAGCTGAAAAAGAAAATGAGGTACTAAATGTAAACATTTGGACTTTTCTGACCCTGATTTTCCAGAACTCTGATCTGAGGAAAATGTTGGACCCAAACTGAGCAGATTCTTGTTGCTAATCAGCGGAACATGCTAACTGTTTTGAGTTTAACCTCTGCTATCGATAACGTATTTCTAAACAGGTTTTGCACTGAAGCAGCAGAAAACAAACTTAGACTTTCATTACATATTTTCTACCTGGCGGCCATATTGGATTCCTTCAACCAAGAGAGAAAACCACTAGAGAGGGCCAAAGCTGCTGAAGATGGTTGAATAATCAGCTTTTCCCATCAGTCTATATTGGTGCTGCTGTAAATTTTCACAGTTTATCTCAATAGCATCTCAAATGCTGCAGCAGATTACTTTAAAGCAGACAGATTTTCAGTATGTTTGCGTAAAAGCAGCTTTGTTCACAAACAAAGACTGTGTTTCTTTTCAGATCATGTTTGTGGTTCACTTGTATTTCAGCACTTATTGGTTCAACCAGAGCGACGGCGCTTTTCAACAAGCTGCCATGTAATCTGTATTATTTTATGTTTTTAGAGGAATAGCTGAAAAGCAGCAGAGATGAGAGTTTGTCCAACAAAGCGCCGGTTTGCCTGTTGTGTGGGCTGCATGGCTGCATAAAAACCAGCTTTCATCTTTCTTTCTCTCTCCACATCAACCTCCCCTCCACCAACTCAGTGTCAAGTCCTGCTATGAGACACACACCGATCTGCACCAGCGTGTGTGTGTGTGTGTGTGTGCTGACTGTCCTTTTGGCAGGCAGCAGTACACTGAAGCACCTCTTAGAAAAACTGCACTATTATTGAACCGCTGAGAATCGCTCTTATCTGGCTGTGAAACTCTCTTTCACACACACCCGGGTTCAAACAAATACATTCAAGCACAGGAACACATTATACTGCTGCTGAAAGTTCACACACACACACACGCACACACACACACACACACACACGTCTAATTATTCATTTAGATTAAAGCCAAATATTATCTAAATTATGATACAAATATGTCCAATAAATTCATTTCTTTATGAATTTATTTTTTTTTTCATTTGTCTTTTTTTTCTAGTAGCAGGAAATTTCTGATTTCTGGTTTAGATTATTTATATATTAATTACCTTAATTTATTTCTTTTTTCTTTTTCAGCTGTTTTGTTGCTGATCGGGTTTTCGACCCGATTTGGACCCAGTAGGTTTCATAACTTCCTCTAGAACATTTTGGTCTAAGTTTATGGTGGACTTAGCAGCTGCGTTTCAGTTACAAATATGTGGAAATCTTTGTCTATATTCTGCTAATAAGGTAAGGTAATTTTCAGCATCCATGCAGTTTGAAGTGCTTGACATGAATTAGAAGGAAATACAAGCAAAACAACAAATGAAAACAAAGACAAAAAGGTACAAAACTAAATATTGGTTCCCCATGTTTAATAAAAATAAGAGTGAAAAGTCTATTTATAAACTGATAGAGGTTTCTCTGGATCTTAAGTTTGACACACAGCTTTTCATGAAATGGGGCGATGCTGAGAAAGCTCTGATGAAGCCAAAATGTCAGAAAAAACTAAAACAAACCATCATCCTCCTACCACTTCCTGTTGTCGTCTTTGTCGTTTCCACCAGTAGTAACATCCAGCTGTTGATCACAAAAATTATTTCCATTGCAGTTTATATATATATATAAGCATATATATATATATATAACATATATAAAATAGATATGAATAAAGTTGAGAAAGCCTCCAAAGTTAGGAGTAAAAAGGCTGGATCAATTCAGCAGACTGTTTCTGATGCTGTAGTCTCGTCTCTAAATGCCACTTTCATTTGCATTCATTAATATCTTATGTTTAACTGGTTCCTTTGTGGTTTAGCAAGGAACTCCAGGTCATCACAGCAGTTCAGTGTAGTTATTTTTTAGATTAGTAATAATCTAAACAGATCAGCTCTTATTTTGTTCTATACAAATCTATTTGCATTAGAAGAATGCTGCAGGTGTAAGGATTTAGTCTGAAAAATTTGATCATTGGTCTCTATTAGCCACAGACAAGTTATTCTTAAAAATACTGTTATTGTTCAGCTATTTGTCTGCTTCTATCAGCCAGATGTGATTAATCATCAGAAATCACGTCTACTTGGACATAGCGCCCCCTGCTGGAGACATCTAGGAATTACAAGACTACTGAATTCAAACAGGAGGCGTCACTATTTGAAGGATTTTTTTTATTTTTATTTTTTATTTTTATTTTTATTTTTTACTAAACGGTATTTTTTTTTTACTGGTAAAAAGATAAACAGACATTTAAAAATATAAATCATCCACAACAAATTGAGAAAATGTATACAAATGCCAGATAATTACAAAGACTGAAGTTAAATTAAAGTAGCACACTATATTGTGTGATAATCGTGATTTTGAATCACGTTTCTCTTTTCGAACAACAAAAAATAACTTACTTGTTGCTATTTTAAAAAAACAATGAATAATTGATAATTGATAAACAGTAAAGAAAAGCTATATATTATACACACAACTAATGCTACTGCAAATTCGTAAATAGATCTATTTTATAACACACAAAAATATTTAATAAATATTAAATGTTTATGTATTTTTACTCCGTTCGTCTTTGACATTTGTTTTATGCGTTATATCGAAAAAAGGGCGCAGAGTGATACCTCATGTCATATCTTCTCTCTGGACCTCATCTGCCTCTTATTGGTCAAGCAGCTGCCACTTCTTCGGCGCTGATTGGTCCGAGTTGTGGCGTGCGTCACGTTCGTAACGCCCTTATCGGAAGTGGCTGCAGACGAATTTTTTTGTACACCTGTGATCATGACCCGCAGAGGGATGTGAAAACTGGGCTGAAATGGGTAACCCAGTCACGTTTTAACGGTTTAAACGACTTTTATGTAGAGATAAGGAGTTGAAGACAACTTACGGTATGATGTTCGCGGTTTACTGGTCGGTTCTGGCCGTAATTTTGTCGGTTGGAGCAGCTAAAACGGACGGAGACGATGATTGGGTTCATCTTCCTAACAGATGTGAAGGTAAAAGTGAAGTTCAGCAGCTGTTAGGGTCATTTTAAGCTCCTCACTGGGTCATCCGGTCCGCTGCTGGGCCTCAGTCACACGAACAGTCCCGATGTTTACTTTATTTACAGACATGAGATCTATTCTTCATTTCCATGGATTTGTTGTTGTTTTTGCCGCTGCTATGAACTGTTCTTCATTACTTTTCGTCCTATTTCAGGAATCTGTCTTTTTAAAATGACCCAAATGACGAGATCTTGGTCACAGTTACATGTTTAATACAATTGTACGTTTATATTTTAAAATATGAGAAGAATTAGTTGCCTACAGAGCAAGTACAAGCAAAAAAGTGAATCTGTAAATGCATATGAAAAATAAATTTTACCGAAGGGATCTTACTTACAGAACGTATAAATAACAATAATAGCTGCTGTTAGAGTAATAAGTGTATTTATTTTGTAAAAATACTGTATTATTAATGTAAAAATGTATTTAAGCAGCTTTCTCATAGTAGTTTGAGGATAAATCAGTTATCAGAGTTGGAAAATGTTTGGAATTTCACAAATTATTTTTGATTTCAGAAGTTTATGTTCAAGAGCTCAGTTATGACCTAAAACCTGGAAGGTTTGCATGTGATCTGAAGACAAATAACCTATTGTTTTGTCTATATTTCTGTCCATAAATTGTCATAATAGTAAAGTCAGATTTTATCTGAAGGCTTTTGATGATAATTGGAGCTTTAATTGGAATATCTGGAGTAAAAATTAAATTCTGGAATGCATCAGAAATGCATTTTAAATTGCTTTTTTCATATTTTTCTGTATTAAACTGGATAAATTAGATGAGTAAATCATTTGCTAAAATTAAATATTAAACAAATGAATAAAAGCTACATAAATTAAAACTACTTAAGGATCAACCTGTACATTAAAACAATAGATCCAAGTTAAATTTAAAAATAAAGTTTTAATATTAAGTAAATAAATCCGTTGTTATTTGATTAAATCAGTAACAGATAGAAAAGTTGGACTTGTTTTTTTTCTGGACCAAAGAGAGATTTTATTCTCCATCATTTTAGACCTAAATGCATAACTGAATTTGTTATTTTTGCTAATAAAACAGTAAACTTGAGCTCAAACTGTGGCTGGAAGCAGCAGCTGAAGCTCTGCAGTTTGTGCTGCAGAAAGAAATCTCCCTCGGTGACGTTTTGGCTTTTCCTGCTTCAGTCTGCAAGTTCGTCAGCATCGAGATGAAGTCGGCCTTCGAAGAGACGGGCAAGACGAAGGCGGTCATCGAGAGCAACTACAACTTCATAGACGGGAAGGGAGCGCCACCGGTTAAATACGTCAAGTCGTAAGTTTCTCTGCAGCTCTCAGTGAAGCGGTTGGGTTGAAAAGCAGAAATGAGACCTTGATTCTGGCACCAGGGGACGAGAACCCGGTCAGATCAGTTCCTGTGGAAGAACTCGATATAGAAACGGGCCGCGCTGCAGGAAATACTTTCTGAAGTGATACTTTATCTGCAGCAGCTTGTAGAGCAAAAGTACAGAGAAATGTAAGCAGTTTTACTTGCATAATTATTTAGTTTTTCTTCTTAGTTTGAAGCTGGATCTTTAGTTTTTGGTGATATTTCTAATAATTGACATCAACTCACCAATTTCTGTTGCTGCTTCAGTGAACACAGGTGCAGCTTACACTTCAAAAACACCAAATATTACCAAGTATTTCGGTCTAATTTCTAGTGAAAATATCTTAATACACTGGAAATAAAGTTACAACAAACTTTTCACCAAGCTGTAGCAGCTTGTTTTAAGTCAATAATTTCTTAATGTTGATGAAAAAGTTGGAGTTACAAGTGAAAGTTCAATATTTCCTTTTTCATAACTTACAATATGAGAAAACGTCTTGCTCCACTAGCAGATCATTTCACTCGTAACTTGGAACTTTTTCACCAATAGTAAGGAATTATAGATTTATAACTAGGTTTTAACCATTAATTGTGTCAGTTATTTTGGTTTTTATGTTCAAAGTGAAATAAAAACAATAGAATAAGATTTATGGATGTATGATATATCGGAAACAACTTCGGTATCAGACGATATTAGTCTTATTTTAACATATGGTATCGGTTCAATAAATAAAACACAGCAGAAATGTCAATATCAATTATCGATATCAGCCCAAATTTTTGTATCGGTGCACCCTAATAAGATTAGAATATTAAATTAAACCTGTTAAAAACTTTTTTACAGTAATCTGGTTTTAATGAAAGTATGTTTAGTACCTGCTTAAATGTTTTTTAAAAATGTATTTTATTCTGACAAATGAAGCTAATTTACTGACCCACATGTATAATAGAAAATCAACCAATCTGCTGATGGACATGATTTAGGTAAAGTCCTCAGATGCAGTTCGTGTTGCAGAAAAACATGCAAACTGTGCAGAAAATATGAAGGAAAGAAAACAAAACGACTCTATGAGGCAAAAATGGTCCTTCTCTAAAAGGCTGAGGAGAGAAATGTGGGAGAAAGTTGTTGGTTTGGTACAAAAACAGCGATCCGATTTCTTTCTCCTCCTACAGCTCAGGGTAGCTGTAAACCAAGCCTAAACCAGACAGCCGTGACCTCTGACCTTTCAGCAGCGCAGCAGTGATAAAAGTTTATCTCAAGTTGAGCCGAGTCTTTTTGTCGTTTTCCAGAGATTTGCGATTCATCGAGGTTGTGGAGAACGTGTGCCAGAGGCTGCTGGAGTACAACCTGCACAAAGAGAGGAGCGGCAGCAACCGCTTCGCCAAGGTCAGACTGTCTGTGTGGTCAAGGTCAGACTGTCTGTGTGGTCAAGGTCAGACTGTCTGTGTGGTCAAGGTCAGACTGTCTGTGTGGTCAAGGTCTGGAGTGTGTGTATATATTTATCGAAAATAATATCATTTAGAATAAATGAAAACATAAAATAAAAACATTTTCTTTGTGATGTTTGACATTTCAAAGTTAAAGATTTAAAAAATTTAGGATTTTTTTAAAATCAAATTTTGAACTTTTCAAACTGAAAAGCTTTCTTGTGTTTCCTAGAAAATTTCTGAAGCTCAAGTCAAAATGTCTTGAGTTTTTTGTCAGAAATTTACTCTTTTCATAGAGATATAATTTCATTTACATTTAAAACTTCAGTTGGTTCTTTGTGAATTTTAGCCAAAGATATTTGGAGTCTCTGTGGAGGATCCAAAGTACCAGTGGTGGCTCCGGAGCCGCAGGTTGGAGACCCCTGATCCAGATCAGGTTTCTGGATGCTGGATGTTTTCTAGACAAACAGGAAGAGTTTTAAATGAAACTTAATTTTAAGATGTTTCTCCTCTCATCTCTGGAGCTTTTTTGTCTGAATTCATTTGGAGAAGAGAAAATGTCCTTAAGAAGTTCAGTTTCCCATGATTCCTGATCAGGTGTGTGTGTGTGTGTGTGTGTGTGTGTGCAGGGCATGTCGGAGACGTTCTCCACCCTTCATGGCCTGGTGCACAAGGGAGTGAAGGTGGTGATGGATATTCCCTACGAACTTTGGAACGAGACGTCTGCTGAAGTCGCCGACCTCAAGAAACAGGTGGTTGTTTTGTTTTTGCTTCTTTCCATATGTGCTGCGTTTGAATTAACGGGGTCAAATTTAAATTAAAAGGGTGAAATAATAACAGAACATACAATATTGATAAAATGCGAAAAACGACTGGGCGTTATTGACGACAGCGTTTTAGGACCAGACTGAGATGGTTTTTATATTTTTTGTAAATTAAAGTTGTTTTAAAGTGAAAAAAGCTTCGATGGCGTCATCAGGCTCAGCAAATCCATCTGGTTCTTACTTTGAAATAAACAAAATCATTTCAAAGTTCTGCTACCGATAACTTACAGAAACTATAAGATGCTCAGCTTTCCTTATTTCAACATCTGTTTCTTTATTAAGTATCATGACTTTCATTTTGTTACTATAACTTTATTCTTGCAAATCATGACTTCTGTTTAGTAATTCTTTGACTTTATTCTCGTTTCATGGCTTTTGTAGATTACAACTTGAGTCGGGTAATTCTGAAACTTAATTCTCGCTTTGCTACGACTTCTCACTTTGTTAAAACCTTGTTCTCGTATTATTGCGACTTTATTCTCATTTTGTTACGACATCTTTACTGTGTGGGTAAAACAAATCGGAGAAAACTGCAAATTGAAAGTGGCGCGCCCCGTTCTCGTTTTTAAAGAGCAGTGTGTGTGTGGACGTGTGTGTGCGTTTCCCAGTGTGACGTGATGGTGGAAGAGTACGAGGACGTGATTGAAGACTGGTACAAAGGGAACCAGGAGGAAGACCTGACCACCTACCTGTGTGAGAAACACGTCCTGAAAGGAGGAGACAAAGGTGAACACACTCAGAATGCTCTCAGGTTGTTGTTTGTTCTTCTGCTGACTGAATGTTTTCCCTTCGGCTGTTCTGGATTTAGAAATCTCGCTCAGCTCCTCAAACTGGAGAAATGTTTCCACTGGCAGGGTCGCTCATAACGGAGGTTAAAAACCCCGTCTGGCCCGAGTTCACACCACATTCTTCTTGTTCTTTTTCAGCATTCCCGACTTTAAAGGAGCTTATTAACAGGAGAAAAGTTATAATTTATTTCCACTTGCCTTAAAAAGTTCCTCAGTTTGCAGATTTTGTGACTTTAAATGCTTTTTTTTTTTCAGAACACCTTGTTTGGTGCGCAGAGAAATGTGAAATAAAAACAAATTCACAAGAACAGATCAGCTGGACCTTAAATGTTTCTCTGCTCTGTTTGTGTTTGAGCAGCAGAAACACGTGAAACTGAAATGCATTCTGGGAGCGGCGAGCCGCCGGTTCTCAGGAGTTTATTTATACGCAGCGACCAGAGCCAAAAAACATCTGATCCAGGAAAATCCTCCACTGGAAACCCGAGCACGAAAACCTCCAGAGCTCGTTCTGACTTCAGTTCACATTTTCACCAGTTGTTGCTTCTTTGATGCAGCAGCAAAATAAATATTCTCTCTGTCTTATTAGCACTAAAGTGAGCTGCGCTTGATTTAAAGGGAAGGCTGCAGATCCATCTAACAACTTCACTCAGAATATTTTTTGTTTTAGTTTGTCATTAGGACTACATTTTATTCCCCCTTTTCCATAATTATCAAATGTTTCATTCAAAAACATAACTTTTATTGTGTTTCTGGTAAAAATTTTACATCTAATTTCTTTTGGTTCTTTAATTTAAATATATTTAATATTATTTATTTGAGAAAAAGGGAACCAATAAGTGTTTATGTTAGAATAGAAGCAGATGCTTGGATGTTGCCCAGTCATTTCTCGAGCTGCTACTTCAGATTACTTCAGTTATTGAATAAGCTTTTTTTCTTCTAAGCTTTTTTACCCATTAAAAATGAATATTTAAAAAAATCTAAATAAAAAAAATGATTAGATTCCTTTTTTAAGCAAGAACAGCATCATTTTATTGCCCAGAATGCAGTATAATTAATTACATCATTAATTTGACTGGAGGCTGTGCAGATGATAGAAACTGATGGTGTAACCAGATTGTTCGACATTTATTCATCTTTATTTCAGTTCAGTTTCTGTTAAATTACACGATGTGGGCAATAATCGCCCAAGCATCAACTTCTGCTGTTTTAATGAAGAAAACCTTAAAATTTATTGAATTTAAACATCTTATGTTGTTGTTTCAGGTACTTTTCTGATTTTATTCTTCATTTATTCTCATAAGATTAGGACTTTATTCTCATTTCCTGACTTTATTCTTGTAAATTACAACTTCATTCAGGTTATTTTACGACTTTATTCTTGGATTCTACCTCCATGAATCCTTATCTTTGTTTAGTTTTTGTTAAATTACACAATAAGACTTTGATCATCCAAACATTAACTTTAAGACTTAATGGATTCGGCCTTTAACTGTTCAATGAATAACTTTAAAATTAAGCTCCAACATTTTTTCCTCTTCCTTGTTTCTATGTTAAACATTTTTGTCTCTAATTTTGTTCCTTTTCACACCTTCGCTCACTCCATCCATCCATCCATCCATCCATCCATCCATCCATCCATCCATCCATCCATCCATCCATCCATCCATCCATCCAGCCTGCCTGGATGAGAACTGGACTCCAAAGAAGAAAGGAGACCAGGCAGCGATTGCAGAGGACAAGAAGAAGAAAAAGAAGAAGGGAGGCAAGAAAGGAGGAGAGAAGGGAGACGGGAGCCCAGACGGAGAGAAGACGACCAAGAAGAAAAAAAAGGAGAAGAAAGTGAAGAAGAAGAAAAAGAGCAAAGCTCCGGTGGAGAAGTCTGATGGAGGGCAGACGTCGGATGAGGAGATCCAGCCTGAGGTGCCTCTTTCTGGGCAGAAAACGGAGCTGTGAGCCGCCGGGTTTCCCTCTGGATTCTCCTGCCTCCTTCAAACAATCTGCAGCATCGTCTAAACAGGAAATGTGCTGAACAAGCACTTCCTGTTAGAGTTTTAAGGTCCTTTAAGCCAGGATGTTATCGTTGTTTTAGGACTTCATGGCAAATGGTTTTAATTTAAAAGTACCTTTTTGGTATTTGTCCTGATGTCTACGTCCACGAATCAGAAGGAACGGCATTTAAATTTGGGAGCCTTTAAATTAATGAAAGTATTACACAACAAGAGTCTTCAGTGACTTATTTAAACAAAAGTTGGTGTCAGCTTGTGTGATTAAGATCATGGTTCTGTTGAAAAAAACTCAGTTTTGCCCCAAATTTATGTGACGTGAATCTGAAATCCCGACAGAAAGATGAGATTAAATAATTTATGAATGAAAATCAAGTACAATCTAATTCTACTTTCTTTTAAAAGATGCATTTTTAATGGTTTTCTGATTGTAAATGAAACTTCTTGGGAAATGAAAACTGAGGTCTGAGTCTAGAAAGCAAACTTTCACTTTAAAGTTGTGAAACTTTTGTCATATTTTTCGTCTCCTGACAAAGCGACTCGTTCTTTTCCTATTCGCTGTTTTCATACCAGTAAATTCCTGAGAGCTGGACCTTTAGGTACATTAATTTGTTTCATTTAAGTCTGTTTTTGTGCGCTGTACAGACGCTGCTATTTAAGGTGTGTGTGTTTGACCTCAGCTGTTGCATTTTTGTGTGTATTTTTACGAGATTTTTACTCTGGAGTAAGATGCTGGTGTTGATGTACTGGAGCTGGAACTATTTGAAACTCTGCAAACATTGGATGAAATAAAGTGTGTCAGTATGTTGCCTCAGTTTCTGTGGTTATAGAAGATTGTTTTTTGTAAGATAACTTGGTTTTAATTGGTTTCAAAACTATTGAATTTAGCCTTTTAAAGTTATGATGCAGCGTCCTTTTTGACCACTAGGTGGAGTCAGACTTCAAGTTCACAAACGGCAAGTTCCTTTAAAATACCGACGGGATTTTTGCAATTTGTCTTAAATTTTAAATCAAACAAACTTTATCAGAAAGTTAACTTGAATTAAAAAACAGAACTGTATTGTAATTGTGTCTTCATTTATTTAGGGAAAAATCTATCTAAAGCCAACCTGTCATTATTTAAAAAGTATTTGCAATTCAAATGACCCTTAAAGGGTTCATTTGTGCCAAACCCCAAGCTGAATTATATGTTAATATATTCTGAACATGTTCACTGTAAGGTGAGAATCAACAAATCCCAGATATTTGTAAGTTGTTGCTCTGGGCAAATAATTGCCTAGAAAAAGTAAAGGGACTGGATAGGTGAGTAAAAACACATGCATTCTGTTTTCTCAACATTAATTATTAAATGATTTGCGTTCATGGTGTAATCTGTATTTCATTTGTTGTCAGTATTTACCCCACAGAAAAAGGACAGTATCGTTATACAAAAGAGGTTAAAAAACGTGAAGATCAGTGTTAATAACAAAGAGCAGTGGAACAATCCAATGATCAAATTTAACAAAAACGCATTGTGGGCTGTAACAAATTAAATATATCTGGTAAATATCGGTTTTTCAGACATAGACCGTGACATTAAAAATATTAATTCAATGACAGCGCCCTCTGATGGCAAGGCATCTGTCGAAAACAGAATCTGGTGTAAAATCGCTGTTTTTATTCTCGACGCCATTGTGGTTAGCAAAGATGGCGGCTAGCTAACCGTTTGCCAGTTATCCTCTAACAAAGTCTTAGCTACTTGCGTTTAAACAAGAATAAAGCTGGTTTTAACCAGTTTTCCCACTTGTTAAACAAATGGGATCGCTACATCTTCTAGCTCACTGCTAATGAAGAAAATGAAGAGAGATAACAACAAAAGTGATTAGCACCGAAACATGAACACCGGACTCTACACTTCATCTTTTCGGACTCAGAGTCATCATTAGAGGTAAGCTGATCCTTTTATTTTTTACAGCTGTTTATATTAACCAGCTCTGGCTGAGATGTTGTGGGTTGAATTGTTGAAAAATAAAGGTTATATGTTAAGCTTTTGTTGGAGCTGAAGTTGGCTTCCCGTTGGTTGGGGAAATGGCTAAAGGCCGATTCCACCTAATTTTTCACTACCTTGAGCGTCTTTAATCTCTTCTAGTTCAAATCGCTCAGACTCATGAACTGATTCGTTGTACACAACCACCAGAACATTTAAAATCCAGTTTGTGATTTGTGAAACCTTTACTTGATGGGCGATTTAAGCACAGTTTTGCATCTCAAACTGAGTTTGAATGAATCTACTGTTTGTGTAGAACAATCTAGTCCAGGTTTGAAGAGTCTAAGTATTGTAGTTTTTAAACTATACATAGTTCCTACAAGTCTGAACCGGAAGTGATCAGTGCCTCTGAACCGCCATCTTGGTAAGCAAATGCAGAGCATAGCATAGACGCATCATTTCTTCCAGACGAACAAAAAGAAAATATATTGATACTTTTGGCCAATGTGCAAGAGTATGAGATACAGAATATCATCAGTAACTCCATGGTTGTCATAAGAGAAATGGATACCTATCAAGGTGGCTGTCAGCGATAAAGTCCCCGGAAGTGACGTCACATGAGAACTATGTATAGCAAACTGAAGATACTCAACCCTGTTGTGGAAAATTAGGTGGAACTGGAAGCTGCAATCGAAGGGAAACTTTGGCTTAGTTGACGATTATTTCAACAATTCAATGATTATTTGTTTCAGACCTAACATTTTGCATAAAATGCAGGTGCTGACTTGTGAAATAATTTGATTTAGGACATAATGGTGGATTTTAAAGTAATTTTCCCTGAAGGAGCTAATGGTGATGGACATCAAATATTGTGATCTAATTGAGCTTTCCTGCAGTACCGTATTTGTGCCATAGGTGTCACCGCATCATTTGTTTTAGTGACATCTTCTATATTGCTTTGCACTTGACCAGCAGCCAAATCCACTAAACCAGAGACTAAATGAAATGGTGTGTGTGTGTGTGTGTGTGTGTGTGTGTAGGTGGGTGTGTTTCCAAAGTTAATTCAGTCCGTCAGCTTTCCCATCCCCTTTCAACGCTTTTTTAATGTGTGTTTCTCTCTCTGTGTGTGTGTGTGTGTGTGTGTGTATATGCTTGTCTTTTATGCTAGAATTGAGATATCAACTGTTATCGCTCGACAGGTGTGTGTATTTTTACATATCCACCATTCATATAAAAAATGTTTTGTCTGAAATGTGTGTGTGTGTGAGGTCCTGAATGTGTTTATTTATTGAATAATTCACAGCTGGGTGTTTATAGAAGAAACTGTGGCCTCAGAGCTGCAATAACACAGGGCAAATATTGTGACTTACACACACATGAACACACACTTTATCAGCCATTTCAGGGTTGACGGTTTATTTGGACACTGTGGACGGTGGAAATGGAATGTAAAGAGAGCAGACACGTGAACACACACATTTATATTACCCATGGAGATTTCTCACTATCTTCATGTGCTCCATATCTTCGGTCTGTGCTTCTTTTTGCATCCCAGTGAGGAAAATTGATGTGCTTCTTGGGTAACCTTGAACTATTTTAGATTTGAGCTGCTTGAATTAAACATTCGGGTAGTTTACACAATGTCTGGCTCAGATTTTCAGTAATATTGGGATGAAAGATGAGGTTGAGGGTTCAGTCTGTGCTGTATAGACAATTTATTATAAAGCAGTTGGTTGCACTGATGTTTATTTTTAAGCAGCTATGAGCCATGGTGGCGAAACCAGAAACTGTTACAAATTACTCAACAGGTCGTTGCTAGTAGGGGTGCACCGATTTATCGGCCAGCCGATTTATCACTGCCGATTTCCTTAATTCTGGGAGATCTGGCGATTTTTACTTGAGAAGCCGAGCTTATCCACCAGTGTTATCAACCTCAGCAGAGGTCTAAAACTCAACCACTGCGCCTTTCTCTTCTCCCATGGGAGAGGTTTGACTGACAAACCGGCCGACCAGCTCATGTCTGCACATTTACAGTTAACAATCGTCGCCCCATTGTTGCCAATTCAGCAACTTCCCTCATGTATCAAGCAACATTTCAGACAAAAAAATGGTATCGACCGAAATCGGAATCGGTAAGTTAGGCTTTTTTAAAAATCGGTTATTGCCAATCGGCCAGAAAACTGCAATCGGTGCACCCCTAGTTTCTAGGTAACCAAAGAATGAGTTACCGTATTTTCCGGACTATGAGGCGCACTTAAAAGCCTTTAATTTGATGGAAAAAAAACAACAGTGTGTCTTATCTGTTCTGGAGTAAAACAGGTTGTGCTTACTGACCTCAAAGTGATTTTGTGTGGCAAATCACAAAGAAGAACTGCTTGATCTGCAATGCATTTAAGTTTAATATGCAAGTACCAGACTTCCTGCAATAAGTTTGGTGACTTTAATGCAACATAAAAATAGTTAGAAGGTAAAGAAGTGTGTATTTATATTAAGCTTTATGTTTTGGAGCCGTTGAATTATTGCATATTGATCAGTGTGATGTTTATAACATTTCCAAACTGACCTCACAGTAATGTTTGGATCAGATTTATTCCTCTGGCAGCGGCTCGTCGTTCAGTCTGATGTGACCTGGAGAAAAGGAAACAGACCTTTAAATGGAAATATTGATTCTTTTCATTTGAATATTCATCTGGTTTCCTCTGTCAAAGTGTGTGTGTGCGTGTGTGTGTATCTCAAATGTCCTTTCAAGTCCTGTTCTTTCCCATCTGGCAGGTGTCCAGTTATTACTATGTTATACTGTATTATATCTACTACAAGCGCTCTGATGTTCCGTGTTTGTCTTTCTGTTGGCTTTAACCTTCCTGATGTGTCTGATGAGTGAAAACTGCAGTAAGATTTAGTTTATTACTAAGAGTAAAGAAAAATCATGTAATTGTCTGCAACAGGAAATGACAAATAGTAGAACTGCTGAATCTTATGGTGTTAAATATAAAAATAATTCATTTTAATTTTTTAGGATTTTTTACTTAGTTATTTTTGTTAAAAGTAAGATATTTATATCTGATATCTTCAGCATTCTGACTGGTCAGAATGACATTAATATCTTGAATTGGTATTTTGTCAAGTCAAAATGTCACAGATGTATGTAAAATTTTGATATTTCAATTAAAAAATGTGAAAAAATGACCTTTTCTAAGCCGTTTTAAGTGCATTGTAATTGGAAATTAATTTAATATTTCTATAGAAGTCATCAAGTTAAAAAGATTGAATGCAATAATCTTACCATTCAGTATTCAGTTTTTTTTCAGTGTAGGACTGACAACAATATCAGCAGACTACGGCTGAAATGATTAATCGGACGAATCATGATTAATCGATTGTTGAAATAATCGTCAGCTAATTTATTAATCAATTAATCGATTTTAAAAAATGAAACTGCACACTCAGCAGATATTAAGTAAAAATTTTACTAAGTGTGTTTTGTATTTCAGATAAATATCTGCAAAGTTAAGCTTCACTAAATCAATGCTGTTATTGTATTTTAGGCAATAAATCTTTATTTTGTTATTTAAAAAATAGTTTAATTCTTCATATGATTCTTATAATTTAGTATTCTACAGAAAGTCTAAAGTGGTTAATTGAAAATTCAGCAGAATGTGTCAATAGATTAAAATCTGATTAGCCGATTATCTAGATTAATCGATTACTAAAATACTAGTTAATTGCAGCCCTGCAGCACAAATTACTCACCTAGAAACCAGCAAATGTTTGCCTCTAATTTGCAGAAATGGACGTAGTGAAGCAGTTGGACATTTAATTAGCTTTGCTACAACAACAAGTACCAAATGTCCAGATCTAAGAACAACCAAAGTTAACTTGTCGTAGTCTTTTGTTTCCTCTGAAAGGACAACAGATGCAGCTTAAATGCAGAATGAATGCGAACCGCCGTGCTGCAGCTGCTGCTGCTGCTTCGCTCCACCTGGGGTATTTTTGGTTTTGTCCCAGTTGTGTTCGACTTCTTGGTGTTGAGAAGCAGGTGAAGGGTGTCTGGTGACAGAATGCCTGGTGTGTAGCCTATTTTCCGGGTTTTGACCTTCCTGGAGAACACAGAAGGAAGATGAATTGGAGCGCTGAGGCTGTCCACTCTCTGGAAGGAAAAAAGCCCTACAGTAATCGATCGATGCTGCGCGGCTTATTTCCTCTTTAAACTCGCTGCTTTTACACAACTCTCAAGTTTAACTCCGTCACCTCTGATTCGGTTTTCCTTGCAGGTAATAATGGAGGTCAGCTTCAGGTTTGTACATAAAAAGCGAGTTTTCTGTGGCGCGACATGGAAAACTTCAAACAGCCGCCAAACAAATCAAAGGAAGTAGATTACAGTCGGTGAGTCAGAAAAATAAAACGCTGACCTCTGCAGCTAACAGGTCGTCAGGGTCAGGGTTAGAAAGGTCAGACTATCAGATCTGTGTCCCGTCTTCCTCCTTCACACGTCGTTCTTCTTCATTTCACTTCCAAACTCCTCGGCTCACTTTTGCGTCTCCAGAAACTTTTGATTCTCGCTCTGCCTTGACTTTCGGGTCGTAGCGACTGAAGCTGAGGAGAGCGATGGCATTTTCTGCTGCAGCGTTGGAGGTGTTGATGTGAACGAGGTTGAAGGGCTTACTGCAAAACGCAGAGCTGGAAAAGAGACACTTCCATTTAAAAAATAAACTGGAATTAAAATGTTCTACGGCAGAGTACTAGGTCCATGATGAATGTTTTTAACATTATGAGAATATAGACATGGTATTATGAGAATAAAGTCATAATATTCCAACTTTATTCTCATATTATGACTTTATTCCTGTATTATTTTGACATTTTTCGTTTGACTTTATTCTCATAATAAGACTTTATTCTCGTAATATTCCGACTTTTGACTCATATTTTGACTTTATTCTTATATTAACTTTTTGTATTACTTCATTCTCATATACTACTTTATTCTAATATACTACTTTATTCTCACATTATTAGCATTTCATTGTCATAATATTATGACTTTATTCTTGTAGCATTACGACTTTAACTGAATAAATAGGGGTATAAGTTTATGATTTATGACTAAGCATATTATAACTAGTTTGTTGTCATAAACCAGTTTCGGACATCTGAAATGTTGAAGCTGATTTTATGCTACGACGGCCTGCCGTACAGCCTGATGCGTGTTTTGCTGCTGTATGCTCCATCACATGTTAAACTGGTCAGTTGCGTGACAGCACAACAATGCGTCCACTCAGTGGGGACTTGTTTGTGTTTTAATGTGGCCACTGTTGGGCCTGTTCACGGTTCACAAGAACTGGCTCAAAGTTCAGCTCACAGTCCAAACCTGAACTCATTCATGTTCACCGTTCACCACTTGGACCCATTCAAAGCCTCGCTGTGAATCTGGGTCATGTTTATTTATGTGTTTGTTTAGATTTTTTTTTTCAAGTCTGTAAAAACTTGCTGTGAGTTATTAGATGACATCAGGTTTTATTTAGACTAGAGCAATTCATATAAAAAGCTTAATAACTACGCTTTTTATATGAAGCGTAGTTATTCATATAATAATAACTACGCTTATATTATATGCGTAGTTATAATATAACTACGCATATAATAGTTATGCGTAGACGTATCTACGCATAACTACTTATATGCGTAGTTATAATATAACTACGCATATAGTAGTTATGCGTAGACGTATCTACGCATAACTACTTATATGCGTAGTTATAATATAACTACGCATATAGTAGTTATGCGTAGACG
>NW_006800157.1:391865-472529 GCF_000485575.1 Poecilia formosa
TACAACCGCTAATATCTGGCGCTACTCCATTTTTGTTCCCATTTTGTGAAGTAGAAAGTTGCACTCTGTTTTCTTCTTTAGTTTTTACGTTGTTTCCTTCAGTGGTTCTTGGGGCAGCGCCCCCACAGGCGAGGTGAGAACAGTTTCTTTCAACTAGTTTGCTTTGTTTTACACACTGCAGCTGAAAATGTTTCTTCCTAATCGAACCGCGTCTAAATCAGCCCAACTTTCTCCTGCTGTTGCCGTTTTCTACTTTTAGCTGAAGAGCTGAGACTCGTCTGAGCGCGGCGCGGGCCTCTGGACCCGCGGATCGTTGCTCATGAAACTGCTCGGTGTCGGTTAAATTTCCAAACGCACGCTGATCTCCCGGCCTCGTGGGGACGGTCCAGCGGTGACACTAACGGCAGACTACATGGCATTTAGAGCAGAAAGGTGTGACATGCAGGCCTTCACACTCGCTGTCTGCCTCCCTCACACACACATCTGCATACGCTCACTCCTCGGGGCTTGCCATTATTAACAGCTGACCTTTGGACATTTAGGCTGTGAAATGATCACACAACAGACCTGAGGACTGGATATCACAGCTCACTTCAGATCTATTCTGCTCCTCGCTCTCGCTCGTTTTCTAAAAAATTTAACAGTTCATTGTTTCTTGTTAAAAGGTTGGTTTATTAAATGTGAATGCAGATCTCTTTTTTTCTGGTGTTTTTGTATTTTGGCAAAATTTTTTCATGGTTTAATGGGCTCTGACCATTTTAGTAAAACGGGGTTTTACTAAAGTTTTTAGACCCTTTAGCTAAAATAAGCTTAATTGAATTATTATTTTTTGTCTTTTCTAACATTGATGGTCATGAAGGCTGTTTCCAATTGGCAGTTCTTGTGAAATTCTGTATTTGTTTTAGTCAAGTTGGATTTCTCAGAGGAATTACAATTAAATCAATTTAAAATGTAAAAATTATTTAAAAAAATTATGGATGCTCCGATATGAAGATTTGGGCCGATATCTATATGCGATGTTAATATTGCTGATAATTAATATTTACTGATATTGTACATATTTCTCTACTGTTTTGATGCCATTGGAAGAACAATGGACCAAAAATAAACGGCAACAAGACGGAAATAAATATTGGTTGTTAATATTTGACCAGTTTTATGTATCGGGTCGATATCCAAAATATTGATAATGTCGATATCGCATTTTTTAACCAATATGTTAAAAAAATATCATCCGATACCGATATATCAGATTCGGACGATACATTTATTTTTAATTAAATGATGTCTTTTGTTGTTTACCAACTACTAGACCTATTGCAATAAGTGATAAATAAATTAATCGCATCATAAATTGAATCAAAAGTAATCATCTCCATTTACATAATTTGCCCTTTTTCTTTTTTGATGAACTGGTTGATGAAAGTCTTCTGTCTGGTGTCTCAACTTGTCCATTTTCTGAACAACGTTTTTGTTTACAGAGACTTCATAATTCATTTTATTTGTTTTTTCTATTATTTATTTATCTTGGATATTTAAAATGTCTCCCAGTTCCGGTGTTAAATGTTCATTAGAATTTAAAGTGTATTGGTCTTTGAGAATATGTTCTCTGATTTTTCTGCCTTATTTTATCTGAACCAGCTCTCACTGTATGTTTGGTTGTGGTCCATTTCTAAGCAGATTGTTGACGCTGAATTGGGTCACTAGCGTTGGGTCCAACTGTAACTACTAGATGAGAAAATGCCCACATAATGAGACGGTTGACTTTCTGCAGGAAGTTTTCGTCGAATCTTCTCCCTTTTAACCAAACTCAAAGTGTTTTTTTCTTGGCATGTGTGAAAGAGTCCGACTCGGCCAGAGCCGCGGTTTACTTCCGCCGCTCTTTTTAAGCGACGCGAAAGCGTTTCTGGAAATGAAATAAAAGTGAATGGAATAACAATTTGCCAATGCGAATCCTCAGTCAGGCTGCAGGAGTTTGGTCTCTTCTGTCCTCCTTCGCTCTCCATCTGTTTTCCACGTAGTTGCGCTCCAACCAGATCTCAAACCAAATTTAAACTCGGAGATGACCAGCTGCTATCTGCGCGAGGCTGTCCAAGGTCATCCAGCTAAAACAACACGGCCAATACAGACCGGTTCCCTCCGGATCAATTTTCGCCTCAATCACCCTGCGTCCAGTCATGAAGTTATTTTGATTCCTCTTCCTCCGTTCTCACGTTCTGTCCGTCTCCGTCTCCCTCTGGTCAAGTGTCCGCTCTGCCTGCCAAGCTCCTGACTCTGTTTCAAGGGAAAAAAAAGAGAAAGTTTCTAATTTGGTATCAATTTATGTCCAAAGTTGGAGCGTGTGTGTGTGTGTGTGTGTGTGTGTGTGTGTGTGTGTGTGCATTTCTTTCTTTATTCCCATGATGCCATATGGGCCACACACACGTCCACCCCCAGGATCGCGGCTCACAGAAATAGTTGCTCCAATGTTTTGCTGAAAACATGTTTGTTCTTTTGTCCTCGTCTGTTTTTGTGTCTGTAATGATCAAAAGTTCTGTGTTTTTCATCATAGTTTAGTTTTATGTCGTTGTGATTCAGTTTGTATTAGTTATTGTTGGTTAAATAGGGTTAGGGTAGCGTAAGAGTTAGAGTTAAATATGTCGAGGCTTTCTTTCTTGTAATGTTGATAATTATGTCTTTTCCAAATTATTACATGTATTTTACTTGGCAATCCCAATAATGCTTCAGTTCTCCCGATTGCTGGTGCAGCTTTTCTTTCTTCCACTCAATTTTCTAATATGCTTTCATACAGACCTCTATCACAAGATATTACAATTAAAACCACCTTTTTAAGCTCAGTTATGGAGTTTTTATCTCCAATTAGAAGGACTGAAGTTGTGCAAAGAAGAAAAACCTCCGTGTTAAATCCTTTCTGCAGTCTCAGAGTTGAGTTGTGGCTCTCAGCTGTGTTTACTTTGTGTCTCCGGAAGGATTCCCCGTTGGAGCCTGGTTGGGTTGTTAGTGGATGTTTAGGGCAGGTGTTCTTACGTTTCCTCCTTTTAACACACAGTTTTCTTAACTAACATACCGAGAGCCAGATTTTCTCGTCTCTTCCTGCTCTGTGTTTTCGCTGTCCATTTGTCCTCGATGGAGATAAACTGCTGTTTACACTTCAGGTCAAGCTGGAAGTCAACCGTGACCGCTTGTATCAACCTGAAACCACAGAAGAAGAAAGACAAAAAAAGAACTTTTAAAAAAATAGGATTTGACTAGTTTAGGAGACTCATTCTGACTAATTTGTTTAGTTTGTGCACAATTAACCCAACTATATTTTGATAAACAGTATTTGTGAGCCTCTTTAAAATGATGTGAGAAGTTTTTGAGTGTGTGCGTGTGTGTGTGTGTGGCAGGTGTTTTGCGTCACCACCCTCCATCCATCAAGTCAAATGGGCGAATGACAGGAAGAACAAAAACAAATCCCTCGCTCCAGCAAGAATAAACGTCTGATGTCGTCCACTGACAAGTGTTTATTGTGTGTGAGAAAGGGAGAGATGAAGGGACACACGTGTGCGAGTTTCACTCTGAATGAATACGATTGTGAATGTGTGTGGGAGAAATTGAAAGAGAGGGGGACGAAGCAAACGAGCGCTGAGAGACGAAGAGAAAGAAACGGTGGTGTTTATTCATTTTAACCAGTTCAATAGGCAGAAAACACACACACACACACACACACACACACACACAGTTCATGCTGTAGGAATACAAACAGGTACAAAATTAGTGATCTACTCAGTAGCTGGTTTCTGTGTTTTATCAGCAGTCAGTAATAAGCGTCAGAATAAATATAAAGGAGGAATTAATGGCTACAAACTGTGGAAACCTCCATTATCCAACTTTAGGAGAATTGAGTGCAAATATTTCTGTTTTAAAATTAAAATTTGTCTTTAATATACTCATTGATCGTTCTTGAGGGCTGCAGCTTGTACAGTGTAGTTTTAAATGTTTTTTAAAACTGCCATAAAAGTATTACATGAGACAGGTAAACTGTGAAAGGATCAGTTTCTTCCACTTCCTCCCGACCAAAACCAACCAATCAGAGCCAGGAGGAGGGTCTTAGCCAGTCCTCAGTTACAACACTAAAAATGATTGATTCAAATCAATAAATGTTCTTTAAGGTTTCATTAACCATTGTTATAGTAATGTTTTAATTTGTTTTATGTTCTACTAGGTTAATGTTGAGTATTTTTAGAATTTCCTTCAGATTTTCTTTCTTTTTTTGTTTTCCACCCAAGGATTTGATGATGGACAGAGTTAATCTTTAGATTTTGTCCAACAGACGCTGTTGTCCAAAATCCTTTCTTCTCTGATCCACTGAAAATCATTGAAGAGATTAACTACAATTACACACACACACACACACACACACACACACACACACACACACACACACAGAGAGACTCTGGCTGGCAGGTTGGACCCCAGGGTTCAGTTTGGGAAGAAACTCCCTTCCTAATTTTCCTCATAAAGACTCTAATGAAGACTAATGATGGAGAGTGTGTGTGTTTGTGTGTGTGTGTGTGTGTGTGTACGTACTTGATTGTCTAGCCTATTCAGGACCTTCTCTGGAATATTCCCTAACCTTGTAAGGACCGACAGTCCTTATGGGGACCAAAGCCTGGTTCTAACCTGGTGGACCCCCTTTTGTCCGGTTGGTGGTGAGGTTTAGAGATGTTGGTTAAGGTTATACTGGTAATGGTTTGGTTTAAGCATAAATGTGGTTACTAAATAGGTGGTTCAAAGTCCTAATATGGACATATTGCATGTTATTGTTTACATCCACAAATTTTGTCCAACAAAACTATTCTTTTACTTGCCATCGCTAGTCGTTCTGCTGGAGCAGAACGTTTCCGTTAGCACTTTGCGCTACAGCAAAGTGAAAAATAATGCAGAAAAATAGCTAATTTAAACACCTCCTCTACTGATGATCTGTCAGTTGGTGTTTAGTTTGCCTTTTTTATTATTATTAAACTGAACCGAAACACTTCAAATTCCACAGCACATCTAAATGTTAGGTTTGTCAAAGTCAAGCTAGCTTAGCTAACCTACTTCCCTCTTCCTCACAACTTTTTTTAATTAAAACTTTTCGTTGACCTTGTTATCTAGTAGTCAGTGTTGACAATTAGTAGCAAAGCACTGTGTCCCTTTTTCTGTTTTTCACAAGTTGACAGCTAAAACCAAAAGTAGTCGTCATTAGCGAGCAGCGGTTTTACCCTCCACCAGGCGGATGGGGGCAACGTGTCTATAATTGCCTCCCGTAGTTTTATAAAATGAAAAGTAGAAAGTCGGGTGGTCCAGATTGTCAACAGACTTAATTTAAAGCAGCACTATGCCTCAAACTATTTACATTTAGTCATGCTAAAGTTAAAACAGGCCAACAGGAAGTTGTAAATAATAAAGTAGAAAAGGAAATTGTGGATTTCTAACTCATAAATATCTTAAAAGTGTGGTGCACATTTGTTTTATGCCCACTTTTGTCTCTCATAATTAGAAATATAAATTTTATGAAAGTTTTTTCAGATTTAAACTTTCAAGACTGTTAATGAAGTCTAATATGAAAGTTAGTGTTTAAAAATGCCTCAATTTAAGTCTTAATTTTTAGATGTTAATGTAAAATGTTTTCTCACCTTTTTTCACACTTTAAAACATGTTTTGTCAGACTTTAAATTAGAAACTAATATTTAAATTGCATTGCATTTTAAGCAATAAAATGTATGAAAACAAAGCAATAGCTTTAGTAGCATTTTCTGCCACATATTTCTTATACTAGCTTAAATAGCTGCTACAGAACGTGACTTTTTATTCAAATAGTCAACAGAATAATCAATTACTAAAATAATCACTAAAATATCACTTTATTTTATTCTGATCAAATTCTGTACTGTCTTTTTATTAGTTTTAATATAAAGTTTGAAATGTTAATATCGCTAACTAATCGTTTGTTTAGTAAGCTAATGGCTAAAGAAATATTCACTTCCTGTTATGTTTTTTTCTAAACCAACACTTTCTTTTCCAAAATATCACTTCAAATCGCTGCTCCTCTTCCTGCCGTCTCTTTTCCTCCATCTTGTTTTGACCCTGGGATCCTTCAATCTCTTTTCCCACACTGTCACCTTTTCTTCCTTCCTCGTTGCCTCCTTCTCTTTCTATCCATCCTTCTTCATCTGCGGCTGCTTCCCCTCCACCGTCCATCGCTCAGTGTTTCTGCCTCCATTAGTGGGAAATGGAAAAAGTGACATCAGCTATTTGGTAAACGGAGAGAGATGGAGAGACAGAAAGAGACAGAAGATGAAAACTCAGGATGGAAAAATGAAAAGCAAAGGTCAAAAGAGTGACAGTGGGGATGATTGTAAAAGAGGGGAAAGGAAAACAGAGCGGGAGAGACATGAGAGAGTGAATAAAAGACAAATATGGAGAGAGAGAGAAAGAGGTAGAGATCCATTAAAGAGAAAGTAAGGGAAAGAGGGAAAGGCCTCACCTCATTAAGCTCCTAATGCAGAGTAAACATACAGTCTAAATGGAACATACACCACGTGTGTGTGTGAGTGTGTGTTTACTGTCAGTTCGGTGCGTGTGTGTGTAGCCGTCATCGGCAGGTGGAGATCAGGAGTGTGTGAGCATAAACGCCTTAACCTCCCTGACAGACAGACAGACAGACAGACAGACAGACAGTGTTACATCCTGGTCGGAGACGCTGGTGATGCGTTCGCTTACAGACGCGGTTTAAACGGCAGCGAACCAGGCTCGGTGCGTTCAGGGCCATCCGGAGACGGAAGCGCTTTCCAGTGAAGACTGATTATTGTTTACTGATGTTGGAAACACTGTGTGTCCTTTAAATTAGATCACGATTATCGAGGGATTATTTGCTTGTAAACAAGGCGGACGGCCTTTAAACTGCCACTGGTTACCATGGTTACCCACATGCTGCTTCAACAGTAGCTAGCATGTTAGCTATCACAGCTAGGCCTCTGGCAATAAGCAGTAAATCGATTAATCACGTGATAAATTAAAACGATTGATTTATAGTGTTTTGGTCTCAACTGACCTGTTTTTGTTTACAGAGACTTCATAATTTATTTAATTCGTTGTTTCGGTTGTTTTATTTCTTTATTTTGGATATTCCAAACGTCTTCCAGTGCAAGTGTTTAAATATTTGCCAATCTTTGAGACTTTGTTCTTCCATTTTTATGGCATTATTACTATTATATCAGTTGAAAATGTTTTCAAAACAATTTATCACAATAAGTTCTGAGACAATTTATCGTCCTGCAGAATTTATCGTGACAGGCCTAACGTGTTTACTCATCATAGAAAACAAAACCTTGAATTCAAATGAAAATGGCTGCCATTTAGTCTTTTAACTGGACGTTTAATCGTGTTTTAGTTTGACGTTTGACAGTCCAACGCTCGCTGACTAGTGTGTGTGTAAAACACCACAAGACATTCCAGTTCATTATAATACTGTATATTTGCAGTCATTTCAAACCCAGAGAACAGTGACAGACCGAGAGATCATCAGGAGAAGAAAATAAAACAAACAAAATGCTGAATGTTGTTTCTATCTACACAGTATGTCCCTTTAAGCCCAAGCCCCGCCCACCCTGACCGATTCCCGCCCTCATTCGTCCCACACACACGTTTGAAAATCAACAAATGAACAAAACACGCAGTGGAATAAACAAAGCTTCAACACAACAGTCTGCACTCGGAGTAGGTCTGAAAATCTAGGAAATAAAAAGGTTTCTGGTATTAGATGAGGAGCGCTTGATTTCAACACCTGCAGAAAATGCAGGTTTGTTTGATTTCTAATCCAAAATCATCGAAAAGAAGTTTGCATCAGGGCAGCTTAAGCGTTCTGTTTTAACCACCAGAAACTGTGTATTTTTCTGCTTTCTGGAATAAAATGTGAAAAACATCGAGGAGCAGATTTTACTGTACCATGTTTTAAAAATCACTCCATTGTAGTAAAAATGATGTTCTAAAGTTTTGCATCATGTCAGAAACCGATTCCACATTTTTAAGGGGAATAGAAAATAGTTTACACATCGAAAAGCTGCGTCCGACATTTTCAGAGCATCGCCTCCTTTACCGAGAAAACGACGGGATAAAAAACAGGAGAAAACAAGTGAGGAGTCATGCAGAGAAGCAGTACTGTAGTTTAATGTGAAGAGAAAAGAAAAAGGGGCAGAGATGGTTTTATTAGAGGATGAAGAGTTCAAAGTGTAAAATTAGCCGTCAGAAGTTTTCCCATGCGCTCTTTTAGTTTTCCTCCAGTTCTTCTTCAGTGTTTTTGTCTCGTAACGTTTTATACTTAAATCCTTTTCATTCCGCTCCTCTGATTGGCCGATCCAGCAATCAGCCAATGAGGTTGAGTCTTTATATATTTTTTTACCCCATAAACCGTAAGTCAGGACCAATCAGGAAGAGTCTCCTGCAGATTGAGTCGCACGATTGGACCGTTTCCCGTCAGTCTGTCCAATCACAGATGAGTCTCTTATTCTTTTCCAGACGTGAGTTGTGTTCGGCCCTGTTCTGTTTTCTCAGGAGCGACGACGCGTCCGTCAGGTTCTGGGAGGAAAAAAGTTCTGGAATGAATTCATAAGAACGGGAATGAGCGCAGGAAGGTTCGTCTAAAAAGAGGAAGCAAAGAGAACCCCAAAACAAGTCCAGTGTGTCTCTTAGTAGTCTCATTGTTTTGTATCCGTGTGGGAAAGGAAACAAAACGTCTGGGGTTTGCGTTCGCCGTGATGTAATCCAGTGGATGTCGTGGTTGTCGTGGAAACGGGCTGGTGGAGTTTGTACAGGAAGAGGAGGAAGGATTGTTGTTCGGTCTAGAACATCATGGGGGTCTTCAGGAACGCTCGGGACTCTGGAGGAAAACACAAACAACCCGATTTCAGAGGTTTATTATCTTTTATTGTATTTCAGTTTTATCTGTCAAATTTTAACAAACACTTCAGAAACTTTCAACTCAACGGACAGTTAAAAAGCGGTTTCTGTTTATTCATTTACTCAAGAAAGAGTAGAACTACTTCAACATATTTTTACTCACTAACTCACTAAAGTAAAAAGCATCTGTCCAAGAAATTAGTATTTGGTATAAAAAAAATCTACTCAATACTGAGTAACTGATCAAATTATCAGTCATTTAATAGTTAAAAAAATTACATCATCAGACGGACCAAAATGTCAAGCTAAGGGGAAATTTTGGTATTTTGAAAATGATAATAATTCATAAAAGTAAGAAAAAATAACAAGAACATTTTTCCCAATTAGTTTCTTTCAGTAAAAATCTTATGAAACTTTAACAAAAACTGCAGGTGTGTGTCTGTCTTGTGGATCTTTGGTTAAAACATGTTTGTTCTTCATCCAGTGGGTAGAAAATCCAGAAATGTTACTCAGGTAAGAGTAGAGATACAATTACTCAAGTAAAAAGTGTGCTTATTTCTGTAAACGTGACTTTTTGTTACTCGCCACATCGATGTCGGACGGTAACTTGGCATCAAGTCAGGCTGAGGCAGCAGAAGTAAGACATACCGCCACCTGCAGGTGGGCGTCAGTATTACTTAGACAAAAATGTTTCTGACCATTTTAGCAGGAATGTTGCAATAAACTCACAAGAAAATGTGAGAATCTGTTGATTTTGAGTGAATTTCTGATTGATGTACTTTGGCAGCATGCAGATACAAAACTGCTTTGATTTGATAAAACAACACCTGAGCACACAACTGTGACCTTAAAGGTTTTATTCATCCCTCTGGAGTCCAGAGGGGCCCCATAACAGCTATGGTGGGCCAGATTTGGCCCCCGGACCCTGGGTTTGACACACGTGATTTAAACGTCATTATTTTGCTGTCAGACGCTCCCGGAGCTTCAGCTTCAGTCCTAAATGAAGTAAATCCAGAGTTTCCATCTGGGATCATGATTATTTAAAGAGGAAGTCGTTTCCTCCTTGTTCTCCTTTATGCAGTATCCGTTTATGATAGAAATCTCATATCCCCAGTTTTGCCAGGGTGGACCCCCTTCTCCCTCCCTCCCTCCTCTCTTTCTCATTTCACCTCCGTCGCTCTCCTTCCGCTCCCTGCGGTGCTGTTGCTGCACCCACCCACACATTAAACACACTCGTACATACAACAGAGACGCTCGCACACCTTCCTCTCCCCGCGGTGTCATTGTTTTCTGCGAACGTTGCAAACTGTTTACATTTCTGCATAACAGCAACCATAAACCTGCCCTCCCTCCTCTCTCCGTCTTTTTTCCCCTGCCCTCTGCTGCTTCCATACTCGTCTTTTTACCTCTTCACTCCTTAAAGATTTGAGTAAGACTTTCCGCGTTGGAATATAAAACTTTCTTAAATTTTCTCTTTCATCTTGCGCTCACTTCCTCCTTCATATTCCCAGCCTTCCCTCCTTTTCATCCCTCTCATCTCCTGCCCTTCCCTATTTTTATCACTTCACAATCCACTCAAACCCCCTCCTCTCCTCCTCTTTCATCCCTCTCTTCTACATGCATCCCATCCTCTTGCTCCCTCCTGTCCTCTACCTCTTATTTTTATCCCTCCCCATTCTTCTCTCTGTCCTCTCCTGCCCTCTTTTACGTTTTCTTCCCCTTCAGGCTGCAGGTTAAAAAAAAAATGCTCTGAAACTTAAAGAGTTGCCGTGACGATCCCCTCAGTGGTGACCTTAAAACTGTAATCTGAAACTTTACTCTGGTTAAAAATACCAACTTCATCACGACTTTTACTGCAGGACAGTCAGGGTTTCGGCTAATGACGCTTTTATTTTTGGAAAACAGCAAAAAACTGGGCGCTTAAAAAAAACCAAACACCAAAGTGACAAAGATCAAAGTCAACAGCAGCTCAAAACTAAAGTAGGAAATGATGTCAGTGACTTTTGAACTTGGACGTTGACAACAACGGTAGCTGTGTTTCCGTTGATCATGTAAAATTGGAATAACAGAAATAAAGTTGTTTAATGAAAACACGGCAACTTAAAGAAAAAAACAAACACCTTTCTGATCAGTTTTAACTTTTCTGCTATTTTAAAATTAGTATATTTTACAAAACTCCAATAGAAACATGGATGTTACTACTGGCGGAAACGGCAACGAAGACGACAGGAAGTGGTAGATGCATGACGGCGTTGCATGTTTTTAAATTATCACATTAAACTTATTCACGTGTGATTTTAATTGCGTTTCGTATTTAATGCCAATGCTGCAGAAAATCAGTTTTTTCAACATCAGATAATATCGACACAAACATTTGTGGAAGTGTTGCGATAAGGTTAAAAACGATGATAAAACCTATTTATTGCATCTTCTTATTGATGATTTTGTGTTAAAAAAATAGATTTCCAGTAATGTCATTAATCAAAATTGAGACAATAATAAATCAAAATTCTTCTCATGAAATATTTTGACCTTCATTAAAGACACTTGAATAACATGAGTCACAAAAACACTGAATTTCCCTTTAAGAAGGGCCAAAATGTTTAAATTAGCGATAATATTTGCAGTTCTTCAGAGAACCGAATGTTAAGATCCATTCACTTCAAAGATCCGCTCAAATCGGGGGAAGACGATTCTTTGGCTGTGAATTACTGAACCCTGTACAGTTTGAGCTGAATAATGTTGTCACATGGCGGAGACAGGAAACAGCGAAGGAGCGGCGCTCGTTACAACTTCTCATTCTGAGACTTTATCAGTTTGTTTTTCTGAGTGAAACCAATGTTTACGAAGCTAAATTGGGGCCATAAAGTTTGTTCAAACAAGTTTTAAATCCTTTTTTTTTTTTCCAGTTGGCTGATTAACAGACTTTTACTGAACAGCAGTAATCAGAATCAGGTGTGTTGAAGCAGGGAAACACTTTAATGGGAACTAGCATCACTAAATATCTCAACAATGTTTTTGTTCTTGCTTTGACATTTTAAAATGGAGCAGAGGTCTGCAGGTCTTTAGATTTTTCACAATAACTTAATAAAAACATGGGTAAAAATAATAAACCAGCTAACATAAAAATAAATACAGGTTTTATTTTCATGGAATAGTTGCAGAAAATCACTAAAAGTACCAGCAACATGTTTTTAAATCTACTTTTCTTGTCATTTGGTTAAAAAGTTTATCGTTTTCCATAAAAGTCAACAAGAAAATCTATTCATGTTTTGTGCTTTTTTTTATTTTACAACCCCAAAAATGTAAATAAAGTAGTGGCTGTGTAAGAAAAACACGCATCCTGCAGTAGAAGTTCATCAAAATTATAGGTCGTCTTTTTTCAAAAGGTCAAGACCCTGAAAAGTTTGTGAACCCTGAACTAGAGCATCCGCTGTAGCTAAGCTACAGTCATGAGGGTTCGCCCCATCACCACCACTTCCCACAAATACTCAAAACTCTTTTCTAAAAACATTTGTAACCATCTATTTTAGCAGTTCAAACACCAAGTGTACATTTTTATGCACTAATACTCAAAAGAAATAGTCTTAGCACTACCAAAAAAAGCTAACATCCATGATTTTAGCTTTGCAGCAGGTTATTTTCAGCTTCCCAAGCTGCACTTTCTAATTATTTTAGAAAAAAATCTATGAATACTGAACCATAAATAGGTAGGAGTCTATAGAAAAAGAGTGAATCGATCATCACCGACTGAAGTTCAGCTCCCTGATGTACCAGACGCCATGTTGAGGGAGGCAACATGGCGTCTGAAATAGCTTCTTATGACTTCTACCCTTCATTTGAAACTCCTGTAAGACAGCAAATGGTCGGGTTGTGCTGTGGTGGCGCAGGGGTTAAGCACAACCCACATATGGAGGCCTTAGTCCTTGATACAGCTGTCGCAGGTTTGATTCCCAGCCTTGGCGACCTTTGCTGCATGTCTTCCCCTTTCTCTCATTACCCACTTTCCTGTCAATTAACTATCAAATAAAGGCCACTAATCAAAATCTTAAAAAAAAAAGAAAAAGACAGGAATGGTCAGCTTAGATTCCTCATCCTTCAGTAACAACTACTGCACTGAAGTGTTCTCGGCATGACCCGATAGTGCCAACATGTGGTGTGTTCACTGGCTGCATTTCTGACTGACCAGTGAACCTGAAACTCAGTTACCCGCTGATTTCTGAGTGATTACACTGCAAAAACACGAAACCTTAACAAGTGTTTGAGGTCCAGTTTCTACTGCAAACATCTTCATACACTTGATTAAGACAAACTTCTCATTAAGAAGATAAATAATTCCTTAATATTGATAAAAATGTAAAAAAAAACAAAAAGTAAAAACATGGTGAAAACAGCTTTTTATAAGTGGAATAATCTGCCAATGGAAATAGAACATTTTCATCAATATTAAGGAATTATTAACTTTAAAACAAGCTCATATTTCTTGTTGAAAATTTACTAAGATATTTGTACTAGTGAATAGACTAGAACTACTTGGTAAGATTTTGTGTTTTTGCAGTGTTTTGGGCATTTCTATAGTATCCCAATGTTGCTACCCTCTGAAAACTCAAAACATTTGTAAATGTTATATTCTTATATTTTCCCACCACGTTGGTATTAATATGTAATCAAACGACGGATGAAGATGTAAAGCAACTTCCTGTTTATTTCTTCCTCTTTTTTTTACGGTGTTACTATTATAAGGTTTTTCTTCTCCTCACATCTGTCACCAAAATTACATTCACCTCCTTCCTGGTGTGTGTGTGTGTGCGTGTGTGTGTGTGTGTGTCCTGGTTAAAAATGACGCTGACCTGCCTCGTTAGGAGTCTATCAGCAGGGTGGAGAAAATGTCACCAGGTCTCAGAACAAGGTCGCATTTTTCAGTGCTGTCCCAGGAAATCCTCATTTCTCCTGCAGCTGCAGCTTCCATTTTATTTCTCCTCTTCTTCACTAAACTTTTTCATTTTTATTTCCATTATTCTTCAGGTCTTTTTTACATTTCTCTGTTCTCTAAAGAAGCCTAATTTACTTCTTCCTCCCATTTTTCCCCTTTCCCCTACTTGGTGTCTTCCTCTTTCTTCTCCAACACGCCCAGGATTCCTCGTCCATTTTTTCCGTACTCTCTCCCATGTTTCTCGTCTTTTTCACTCCCTTCTTTCTCCTCTTCTCTTTTTGATTGTAATGCGATGTCTTTCTTTGTATTCAGCAGTTTTCTCCTCACTCGTTAATTAAGAGTGTAGAAGGTGAGAGGCAGGGGAGGTGTGCATGCGCGCGCGCGTGTGAGTGTGTGAAGCTAAAACACCATAGGTGTAAAATGCTTTTATGGCAGGAGGGATGTGTGTATGTGTGTGTGTGTGAGAGAGAGAGCAAGGCAGCAAAGGGGTCCTACTGGGCCAATCAACATTAATGAAATCAGGTGTGTGTGTGTGTCGGAGTGCTTGGCTTGCAGAAGAGAGGGGGATCTAAAAGGGGTCTAAAGAGGAGTGAGAGCTAATTAGAGCTCCCTGTCTCACAAGTATGTGGATCAAACACACACCTACGGAGTGTGAGTGCGTGTAGAGATGTTATACGCTCGCAGAGTTTCAGGTGAAGGTTTTCAATGTCAGGCAGGACTGAGCACAGCTGGTGGAAAGACGACGACGCATGCATACTAACACACACATCACTACTGTACCTAGGGCCCTGCTCAGCTTAACGGGCTTTAGAACCCTGTAGTTTAAGCTAAGCTGGAACATTTCTGCCTGTCTCTCAACACTCAGAAACAAAATCAATGCCACCCCTGAAGACTGTATAAGAAGCCTCTAAATAAAGTGATATTTTATTATTTATTCAAAGTTTCTAGGAACTCCAGGGTTTCCCCCAGTGTACTATAAGCCTGGCGGGCCACCAGGCTTTACTTGCCCCCTGCCAGGCTAAGGGTTGCTCATTTAGTTTAAACAGGGTTTTTTATACCCCAGTAACAGAAAAGACAGATTAAGCTACGATCATAGTTGACGCACTGAACTGTTAGCCTCACAAGCTATGATTTCCAAATTATGAAGCCGAGAATCTCTGAATTTTTATAATTTTCAGTAACACAAAACACGGTGGACACGTTTTTTTTTGTTTGTTTTTTTTTTTTTGGAAAATCCAAAAACCATCTCACTTTTTTTTTTTTAAGAAATTGAGAAACTTATTTCAAATTTTGCCATTTCCTTCAACCAATACTTAAAAAAAATCGCATGAAAAACCTCAATGAAAACACAAGTGTGAGACAATGCAACAGAAAACTACCTTATTTTTAACCTTTTTCCACATCTTCACCATCTGAACGTTACTGTGGTAAACTGTTCTCAACCATTGGACAGATTGACGTCTGGCCCTGGTTCAAAAACTGCATAATAACTGCTTTAAAAAACACTCATAGGCTAAATAAAATACGTTAAGACGTGTGTGTTTCCTAAGGTACACTTCAAAGGGAGGCCACAACGTCTGTCCAATGTCTCCACTAACCTAAATGGGGCCCCCACACACACATGTGCCCACCATGTGTGTGTAAAGCTCAGCCTTTGAACATACTTGTGTACAGTATGGTATCTCTTAATATGTGACGCGCGCGCGTGTGTGTGTGTGTGTGTGTGTGTGTGTGTGTTGTTTGTACCTTGTACAGCGCCGTTGTCTTGCTGGTTTCCATTAAGTTCAGGTTTGTCCTCGGCTACAGCAGCGTCTGGCATGAAACACAGAGACAAGACAGAGTCTCAGTGGGTCGGCCCATAAAAAAACCCAACAGCTCCTTGTTACCGGTTCCACACAGAAAACTGAGACACAAAGGACGTTTGTGTTTGGATATCTACATGGTTTCACACCCAGATCAACCCGAATATTAGCAGCAAACATGATCTTCCTTGAGGTTTTATCAGAAATCGTTAGTTGCTGAAAAGCAGTGAGGAATGTGTTGAAGGTAAAAATACCAACTGTTGTTTTCACACTTTTGGTTCATGGAGCGACCCTGAAATCTGAAACTGTTTGAAATTATTCAAATTCAAAGTTTGTAATTCATATTAGTTCAGATTCTCCAAAGAGTTACTGTAGATGGTGATGGCTGTTAAAAATGGATAATCTATAATATTGAGCCTAATAGAAATGACATGTTTTATTGTCAGACTCTGAATGAATCAAACAGGAAGTGCTTTCAGTTTCCTGGAAAATGTAGGTGTTGATTTTAGGACATAAAGTTGTCTTAACAGATGATTCAACTTTTTTGTTAATTTCATTCCTAAAATCAGATTTTATCTAAATCTATTTTTTTTAAAATACACATCTCTGTTATTTGAAAAGTTATTTGAAGTGAACAAATGCTGAACCTACAGGGTCTGAAGAAGAGACGAACAGACATTGGTAAAGAATGGCAGAAGAAGAAGAGGCTGGCGCCGTACCGTTCTTGGAGTTGTTGTTGGCGGCGTGCAGCGGCTCAGGAGACGGGGAGGAAGAGGACGAGTGTTTGAGCGCGTCCTCAACTCTCTCCCTCCTCTTGGACTCGAACTCCAGCGCCTCCTGTAGCTTTCTCTTCGCCTTCTTCTCCTTCTTCAGTCGTTTCTGGATGGAAGCTGGACAAAGGCATGTCTGTTATGTAGCGTCTCTTTGAATCAGATTTGAGAAGCTGAGTTTTGTTTCCAACCTCTGCTCTGTAGCTCGGAGTTGAGCTGTCGCTCCAGACTCTCGCGCATCTCTCGTTCTCTGTAGAGCTCCATTTTCAGCTCCCTCTTCTCGGCCTGGATCTGTTTGTCCTGCGCTCGGGCGTTCTCCACGGCCACCTTCAGCAGGCCCTGAATGGTTGGACAGGAAATGACGAGCAATACGGGTCACATTGCGGTTGGAAAATAATACTTAAAAAACGAATCCTTTACCCAGAAGATGTCACAGACCTGATAGTTAAAGAACAGGGTTTGAAAGAAAGAAAGAAGTAGTGATGAACTCTGACCTGAACTTTCAGAGCCACATAAAGATGTTTACAAAGTCAGCCTTCTATCACCTGAAGAACATCTCCAGGATTAAGTGAGATCTAGAGAAACTAATCCATGCGTTTATCTTTAGTCGCATTGATTTATCTTTACAGGTCTGCCTGAAAAAAATCAATCAGGTTCAGAACGCTGACTAAAACCAGGAAGTTGGAGCACATCGCCCTGGTTCTGGCTCCCTGTAGCTCAGAGAATAGACTTCAAAATACTGTTAGCTTACAAAACACTGAACGGCTTAGCACCACAATACATTAAAGATCTGCTGTCGTCATAGCAACCTTCCAGACCGCTCAGGTCTGCTGGTTCTGCTCTGCATTCTCAGAACCAGAACTAAACATGGAGAAGCAGCATTCAGCTTCTATGTGCTACACATATAAATTTGATTGATTGATTGAAACCATCATACCTGTATGTTGGTGAGCAGAGTCTCCACCGACGACAGACCGTCGGCAAACAGAAACGGAGCAGGAAATCCAGGCGGGAGGGTCTGACCCAACGGAGACTCTTCTGGAGGGTCAAACAAAAAAACGTCAACCCAATTCCTAAGTTTCAAATAAAGCAAATATGAAAAATACTGTAGAAGGGGTGGATATTTAGTCAAAAATCAGTTTTCACTGACATTAAATGTTTTGTAATGTCTCTTTGTAAAAAAGTCAAATTTTGTTGATCATGCCTGATTTCTGAAGGCAAAGCAAACAGGAGTGAATGTTTATAGGCACTGTAAATCTGAACACAATGTTTTCCTAATCCAGATCGAATCAACGTTGATGTCATCTCTGCTGTTGCTACAAGCAGCTCTAACTCTGTACATTAAGTATGTTTTGAGACTTTCTAGTGACGTTTTGAAGCGCAGGCAGAATCAAATGTCTACGGACCGATTTCTGTTAAGCACAAAGCCTGGAGAGCATTAAATATTTACGGTTTCATTAATATTTCACCTACAGCTCTGGTTTAGATAGGAATAATGCCTGCAAGTTACCATAATTATGAGTGTTGCAAACAATTTAAAGAGGGTTTATACATTTTCTTAAGGACATTTTCTTGTTTTAGGAGAATCGACTGTATTTGTGATGAAACCCTGATGGAGGTTTGCTACAGGCGGAGGAGCGTCTCCACTTTTAGAAACTGGATGATTTTCATGAAGTGTAGCTGTCATCAGTAAACTTTATGAAATGTTTGAGTTTACTAACGTTACAAGACAGCGAAGCGACAACGTGGAAATCAATTACACACACACACACACACACACACACACACACACACACACTCAGAGGTTGTTAGTATTCAGACAATCATGTGGGGTACTAATTGGCAGGGATTAAAGACATCCTTGATTTGTGTGTGTGTGTTCATTGCGAGTGCGTCACAGTGTCTGCTCAGCCCTTAATGCCCAACACTCCGACAACTGGGTTAACTCTGCTGTGAAATTAACGCTGATTAAGATGCACTCTAACACACACTCCCTATCTGCCACTTCATCCATACATCCCTCGACTCCACCATTACACACTCACTCATTTTCTCCAGCACTTTTTCCTCCTCTGCATCCTCGACTTTCTTTACTTTTTTGCCTAATTTTCTTGTTTTCATTCTTTCACCTTCAGCTAAATTATGTCAGCTTTATTGTTTTCTGCTAATTTAACTTTCACATATTTTGCCCCAAAATTCCTTCGTTGTCATCAATAGTTTAATTTTGTCCACTTTTTTTCTTGTATTAAGAATTTATTTTGGCATCTAAAAGACCAAATAATGTCTTCCTGTTTGTCTCCCACCTTTTATTTTGAAGGGTCACTAACTCGGCTTGTAACAATACAAATTTTGCTTGCTAGAAATGATTGCGATAAATGATATTTGTTTTGATGCCATTTTCAAATAACATATTTTAAAGAACACTTAATATACTTTAAATATTATGTTTAAAATCAGTAATTATTGTTACATTTATTCTTTTGCAACATTTCTAGCATTTCTCTCTTTATTTCTGCTTAAAATGTAACTTTGCTGTAAGTTAGAGTAAGTAAATACTCTAGTCGTTTTAACAAATATCTGTCTTGTTAAAAACTTACTTTCACTTTTAAGAAAGTTGGAAATGCTGAACACTTTAGCTGGATGTAACGAAATGATCTTGTCTTAAAGCGGACGTTGCAGTTTTCAGCAGTTCCAGTCTGCAGTCACAATGCAATCGATCAAGATTGGCTCATAAAAATCTTTACTTGCATTTTAAAGCAGACCTATTATGCAAAATCTCACATTTTGCAAATTTTTGTTGTTTTATTTGGGTTTCTACTGATTCTAAAAACAGCTCAAGCATAAAACAAAATCAAAAAAATGTTTATTTTTTATTTTGTTTGGGGGGGGGGTGGATAAGTTAATGTCCTTTAATGTTTGGAAAAAAAAATGAACCTCCAGAATGTTATGGCACTGCCCTGTTACCTAGCAACCCCAGGCCGTTACCTAGCAACACAAGTTGAGTTCCAGCACATTTGGCCAGCATGATTTAGCTGCTGGAAAACACAAGTGTTTTATTGTTGACTTAACCATCCAGAGAACACTTGCTTGTTGGTTGTGCTGGAAGCTCCACTTCTACTTTTCAAAGATGTTCGGTTGTATAATTGCACATCTGTTTTTTAAAGTGACAAGAGGCCCTAAAAGTATAATGAACATGTTTAGTGTATTTATAACTCCAATCCCACATAAAAAAATCAAAAACAAAGAAATCACGGGTGGATGCTTTTACGTTTTATTTTGCCCTTATTGATCTTAATTCCCTCTGCTGATGCCTGCAGAGACACATCAGGAGCATGAATGATAAAATGTGGAGCGAGAGTGAAAAATTAGATGAACGGACCGCGTTAGAAGAATGGAAAACTCAGAGGGGCTTAAAGGGGAGGGGGCAGCATGCTTTTAGTGCATGACCCGCTGACCCCTTTTAGCCATGCCTTCTTCACTCCATCTCCCACCTTTTTCCCCTCCTATCTATCCATCTTTCCTGTGATTGATGGTTTAGAGACAGCTGATCAATGGCTGATGCTTCTGTTTCTCTGTTTGTGTTGATCTGAGTGTTTGTAGGGATACAGTGGATGAGAAAAGGCCTCCTAAGTGAGAACAATTTGTCAGATGTCCAAAGAAAATGGTTGATGGTTTAGATTAGTGTGGATAATGGAATATCCTCACTGGTGTAAGTAAGTGTGTGTGTGTGTGTGTGTGTGTGTGTGTGTGTGTGTGTGTGTGTGTGTGTGTGTGTGTGTGGTCCAACCTTTGTCCTTTGTTATTTTCTTGATGGGTGCAGCAGAGTTGGTCAGTGCAACATCAGCATCACCCGACACCAAACCTGTTTGAGAAAAGACACACACAGTCATTATCTAGGTGTGTGTGCGTAAACATGTGCAGTATGTAAGTTCTTACATCCATCCCCTACATGAAATTCATAACAACGTTCTTCAGTATTTTTATAAAATAAGGAGCTGAAATGTAATAAAACTGCTTAAATCCCACATATAACTAAATTGGTGCCACTTTACAATGAGACTTCGCTTATAGACGGATAATAAATAATTTATAAATATGTTATCCGCTCAACTATGAACTCCATAAATCATTAATAACTGGTTGAAAAGGAGAATATATGTTAAAATTATGTTTACAAATGCTTATTATACTTACAGGGAAATCTGAAATGTTTGCATAACCACTTTTAATAAAATATAGGTGAACAGACCTGGCTCACTGTTTGGCAAGAAACTAGTACATTTTGTCTCCTTCTCACTCTTAAGTAATGCATAATAAACTGTTATTACTGATTTATGAAGTGTTCAGAGATTAATTAATATAGCTATGAACTTTTTAATAGCCACCTTATTGTAAAGTGGTGCAACTAAATTTAATTGAATATTACTTACTAAAGATTTACTGCTGTACAATGGCTACTGGAAAAGAAAAGTGGATACCGGCATATTTGCGATTCATGTTCAGATTTTTTTGTGGAACGTGACTCCTAATAATGAGATCTTCTAAAATATTCACAAGAAAACGCACTTTGTGAAGCTGAAAGACAAATCAGCCAATTCTGGAGCGAAGGGGTCATATTTATCGTGATAAAGAATTTTGATTTTTCATCAAAGGTGTCCATCTCAGTAACCTTGTCATAATTAGGAAGTTTTCAGACATTTTTTTTTTTTTTTTTTTACCAAATTCAGAACATTAAAACGGTGGAGTTTATCTCTAATTTTATTTGTCGGATCATTCAAATTAAAATTTAAGGATACTCTCAATGTTTTATTCTTACTTTATACTGCAAGTCCCATTAACCCAAACCCTTTACACAGATTCACAGATCAAGAGGCAACTTGAGGTTCGACGTCTTGAACATTTGTTGGGTAAAACTGGATTCAACCTCCCAATCCTTTGACAGGCAGCTACTTCTCCACTGATCGACGGCATAAAAAAGCCTCTCATGGTTGCATTTGTCAGTGTTTAGCTAATGTACAAACATGCTGTGAAGACTAAAAAGTTCAATGTGAAATAGAGTGTGTGTGTGTGTGTGGGTGTGCGCGTGCGTACCCAGTCTTTCAGGCGAGCTGGAGGCCGAGCTGCTGGGCTGTGACTGCAGAGGAGTGTTGGTTTCATCAACAGATGGAGACAGAGAGGGGCTGTCACACACTCTTTCCTAAAAACACAGGAAGAGAAGCGTCACACACCAACAAGTTAGAGAAAGAAAAAACAAAAAAGTTTTCCCTCAAATGTTTAGTTAGTGGGTCACAACAGGTATTCTTTAGAGGTTCAATGGTCATAATGTTCTGACTAATTGGTACGGAGGCTAAAAATATAAAGAAAATAATGGGACGATTAACTCACTGATGGGTTTTAATCTAACTAATCAACTAATTTTGGTTTTGTCTTGACAGACGTTCTCTCAGAATGTTCTATAAAGCAAACAAGTTTAATCAGTTGAGCTTTCTTGATGATTACTGACAATATAAGCTTCCCAAGTTAAACGTAATACAAAAAAAGCCCAAAATTTGTGCTTAAAAAGCCATCTCGGGATGCTTTCACACCTGATTTACCAAAATTGAAGAATTTATTACATTTTCAGCTGATGTGGTTCACTTTCACACTGCTCTATGTCAAACAAACCAAACAATTTCAAAAACCAGTTCCCCTCCTCGCCTGTAGGGGCGCTGCACCAAGAGACATTGAAGGAAACGACACAAAAACTTCTGAATGAGAGAATAACGCAACTTCATTCTTCACAAATTGTAAACAAAAATGAAGTGTCTGATTTTTGTGGTTGAAGGATTTAACTTTTGTCTTTGGTAAAAGACTGCGAAACATTTCTCCCATTGGTGTTAGACACATTGGTTTGTTTTGGATGGATTTACCCAGAATGCCCTGCGCTGAAGTCTTTTTCCAGTCTGCTTGGGATTCACATATGAACTTGAACCGCACCAAAGTTCATTTCAACCGAACCGAGACCGAGACTTATAGTTGGACCAGAGTTTGCATCAGAGTTCGATTGACCGTTCACACTTCCCCAAATGGACCAGACTTTCTGAACAAATGAACCAGATTTTCTAAACAAATGGACCGGACTTTCTCAACAAATGGACTGGAACTTGACTAAAACAGACCAATCTGCTCTGCGATCAGTTCTGCTGGTGTTACCTTGATGACAGGTGCGCGGTGAACGTGTGTGTGTATCTGCTGCGCGGCGGCGGCCATGTTTGCGATGGTGCTGAGGTGGTTCATCTGGGACATGGCCATGGCCACGGACGCAGGCGGCAGCCCCATGGGCAGCAGAGGGTGGGGCATCATCATGAATGGCAGGTCCAACCCTGAGACAAAAGCAGGAAGAGGAAGTTGTTACTCTTTTTAAACTGTGAAATCTTTATTGTTCTAACTTGATGCGAAATATAAGGTGATAGAACTTATTTTGGTTCAAAATCCATAATTTTGATGATTAAGATGCTGCAATGTGTCGTTAAAAGCTCCATGTGTCTGAATGAAATTCATTCTTAAAAGGCTGGGCCAGAATTTCTACACTTACAATAATAACCAATGCAGATGATTGATTAAATTTTAAATTTGTGTTTAATTATTTCCTGGGTTCTGTTCCTGCTAATCTAGTGTAGTGGAGTTCTTTAATTATCAGAATAAAGTCAAAATATTACAAGTTTTAATATTACTACAATAAAGTTGTAATATTAGGAGAAAATTTGTGCAAATAGCTGTATATTTAAAAAAAAAAACAACAACAAAAAACTGAGCTTCTCACGTCAGATCTTGATAACTTTATAGAAGCTTTTTTCTTATTAAATCACTTTTTATTGTAATTTTTAAGACGTTCTGGTAAAGTTGTCTCTTTATTCTGCTAATATCACTATATTTTCATATTAAAACAATTTAAAATTCATTGTTTTTTCATACAACTCACAGAAGGAACGATAAGTGCCAATTTTTTTAAAATATTTTGTGTAATTTTTTTGTTTGTTTTTAGAAAAAAAAAAGACCAAGTCAAAACTGGTATGAACAAGAAAAAAAAAAAACAATTTAATTTTGGCCTTTTTTTTATAACAGCTTCGATTTGTTTTGTTATGCATTTAATTTTGGCCCAAATAAAATAAATTTTAAAAAATTATTTAATTTTGGCCCTTTTGGTCCTCCATAGATTGATGTTTTTTTGCCTTCGGTGAATACAATCACTTTCTTTTTACTCTGGTTATCTTTGGTTGATGTTAAAAACTGCCCGACAACATGAAACATTTAAGCTTTAACCTTTGACCTCGATGACCCTGTTGCCCTAAAAACAGTCCCCATTTTCAGAGTGGCTCTCCCGCTCCACGGACACACACACATATGGCAGCTTTCTTTGCAATGAAACAATAACACTGATTGCTGTTGTGATGACTGAAGTGATAGAATAATCAATGTGAGTGTTTGTCGCTTCCTGCTGCCCGGTGTGAGAGTACAAATGCATTACTTCTGCAGAAAGAAAGGGCCGAGTATCTGTTTGTTTGCCTGCCCATATGTGTGTGTGACCTGTGTGTGTGTGTAATGGTGGTGTTGATGAATTGAGTCATTTAGTAGAGTGTGTGCTGATTAATCCAAGCAGAGTGGTAATACAGGAGATGGGGACAGATTAAATGGCGTACATTAACAAATATTGCCATCTTTTAAACACACAATGTGAATGCGTGTGTGTGTGTGTGTGTGTGTGTGTGTGTGTGTGTGTGTGTGTAAGCTTGGAGTGTTATCCAGGGTTTCTGCCGGTTTCACCAACTCAAATTTAAGACTCTTTAAGACCATTATGAGTGAAATTTAAGACTTGTATCATGACAGAAATGTATAAAAGAAAATTGCGGGTTTTCATCATAGTGCCCAGCTTTTTTACCCAGAATGCACTTAGCCTCGTTAGGGCTGGACGATATAGCTGAAAAACAGATCACAATATAAGTCAATATGAATAATTATTGATTAGGGTTTTTGTTTTAAATATCTAAAATATCTGCCAAACTGGTGTTGTGACCTTTCCTGTTTTATCCACAGTTTCCTCTCTGCAATGTTGTTTTTATTTTTAAGCTGTTATGAGGCCCAGTGACAAAACCTTAAACTGCTGCTGCGCCAGTTACTCAACAGGCTGTTGCTAGGTAACAACAAGTAGCTCAGCTGGTTGTTGCTAGGTAATCAAAGAGTGAGTGAGTTAGTCGATTGCACCAATCTAGCTTAGCTAACCTACATCCCCCATAATGCTGTGCAGTTCTGGATTGGAGTTCATTGGAATTATTGAAAATTATACCTATTGATACTGATCACATCACAATTTATATTGTTATTGACTTACTGTCAAACCCTAAGCCTTGTGTGGGTCATGTGGCAAAGATGAACATCGTAGTAATTTACACTTCCCCAAGACAGATGCAAAAAAGCTAGCTGGCTAACTAGCTAGTGAGTAAGGGTTATTAGCAGCTTATTAGCGGTAGCTGTCTGCTTGTGACTCAAACTTTTGTCAGACAGAAACATCTTACAAGAGTAAATATTCCTGCCACAAGAAAAGGCCAACTTAAATTTAATTTTCAACACATGAATGTAAGTCCTCTTAAGGACTTCCTGGTAATCACTGGATGAACACTCACTGTTGGCCAGTAGCTGCTGCTGCTGCTGCTGCTGGAGCTGCTGCTGACTGACGGCTCCCAAGGCGGACCCCCTCCCAGGACCTCCCGCTGCTCCTCCTCCTCCTCCTCCCGCTGCTCCTCCTCCCACCACCGGGGCGCCGCCGCCGCCTCCTCCTCCGCCGCTGTGGGCTCCAGCAGGGGGGCTGGTCAGGCGCTCTTTATCCCAGGAACACTCACTCCCTCCTGGGTAGAGGTGCACACATTTATATGCAATCAGTGATGAAGACTATGGCAGCCAGGACTCTCCTTCCTCACTTATAACCAGCATTAACTAGTATCCACACATTAACGCGTTTGTTCCCAGATGGCTGTATTAACCTAGTTGCAGCAATTCAAGGCAGTGAACAGGAAAAATGTCCCTCCAGGCTGGTTCAAGCCGACACCTGTGATTTATCCGCACTCATAACTAAAAACGCATCATTCACAATGGTTTATGGGCAGCAATGTGCAGCCATATTCAATAAATTACAGTATATATTCTGATGAGGCTTGTTTGGCAGATTAAAAGGACATTTAAGAAGGTATTAAACACACTTTCCTGAAGCTGCAATTTACCAACAATTTAAGAAATTTACAAATGAATTTACAAATTAATTTATTAATCAGAGAATAAAAGTCAACTTTTTTAACTTTTCAAAATGAGAAATTCACCAACTTTTTTCTAGAACATTTCTGAAATCAATCTAAAACTTTTTGAGGTTTTCCTCACACATTTTCAGATTTTCAAGTTCAGAAATTTCCAAGTTTTTTCTACAAAATTTCTTAAAATAATCTAAAAATTTCTGAGTTAGAAATTTACTCCTTTTTTCCTTCCGATTGTCCCTCATACAGCGTTTCAAAATTAGAAATACATTAAGAGATGCAAAAACAACTCCATTTATTTCTAAAATTTTAAAGCCTAAAATGTAATTGGAAAGCTCAGCCCTTTTTTCTTGACTTATCGTTACAGGCTGATCTGTTTATTATTTTATGAATTAAACCATTAACAACTGGATAGCAAAAGGTGCTTAATAGAAGATTTCACTTTATTTCTTTTACAGTGAAAGAAATAAAGTGAATAAAGTGAAGCTAATATATAGAGTTCTTCCTAGAATATATTTACACCCCTTATGGTTTTTTTCATATTAATTGCAAAATTATTACATTTTTTGTACAGTTTTGGCTTGATTAATGCTCTGACTGCTGTTTTAAAGTCTGTATACTGTACTTAGCAATCAATTTCAATAATCAGTTCACCACAATTAGGTCTATTAATCATTTCTGTCCTATACTTTTAACTAAGCCCACACTTTTATATTAGTTTCTGGAACTGGATGAAATTACATTTTCCTGACACACTCAGGAGTCGAAACAAAACCAATGAACTATTTGGAGTTTTAAAGATAAAAATATTTTCCACGGTTTCTGATTTAATCCTTTGAAATAGATCTGTAAGTCTTCAGTATTTAAATTATTTTGTTTTGAGATGATTAAAGTCTTTTTAATTGGTACGTATTTTCTCCGTTCTTGCTGGGCAGATCGGAGAGCAAACAGACTGGAGGTAAATCAGTAACATTAACCGCCGCTTCCACTTTTTCCTCTACTTTAACGTTGGTCTCTGCACTTTTCGATTCTATTACTCATAATTGTGTTAGTCTCTTCCTGGACCATTTTTCAGATGTTCTCTCCAGAGAGAGGGAAGATGGTGTTTCCTGTAATTCATCACATGAGCTGAACCCGACTGGTTCTGCATGTCGGGTCGGTTCTGACCCAGCAGGTTGAGGCCAAACTTTGCACTTTAATACAACAGATTAGAGCAGATCTGGGGTTAAAGTTTACTTTATGGACGGCAGGAAAACCAAACAACAATTACCAAAAAAACTTTATGGGATATAAAGACGTTTAAACACAAAATGTCTTTAAATGTTTGGATTTTTATGACTGAATGATGACAAAATTAGAAAAATTTAAAGTCTATCCCTCCGGCTTACTAAAACGGAGGCAGACATCTAATATCCACCAGGCAGAAAAAATAAAATAAAATAAACAAACTAACTGAACTTTAATTGAAAACAACAGACGAGATTAGATATTTCTCCATAGGTTGTAAATACCGTAAAAAAGCTGCACACTTTGAAAGAAATTACCGTAAATACAAGAAAATGCGTAACCGCAAAAAAATGTATTGAAATCTAATGATGGTTTTGATTTTGATTTGGGATCTGAATTATAGTCTGAATCTCTACTATAAAAAACCATCTTAAAAACACAAAAAACTGCTGATCTATTCCTGCTGTTTACGTTTCTACAGAAGATAAACAGCTAGAAATGTTTCTTTTTCACTTGGTTTTGAGTATTTTGTTGCAATTTTCAGTTTGAGCCACTAGATGGCTCCAAGCTGCGGAATATTAGAGCCATGCTAAGAAAATTATGAGACTAAACATCTACAACAATAAAGTTAAAATATGAGAATGAAGTTGAAATAATGCAATAGCATAGGATTACAAAAATTGTCATAAAAATCCAACTTTATTCTGTTAATATTTAACTTTTTCCTTTTTATATGTAATATTGACTTTAGTCTCGCATTACTGCTACCTTACTCTCTCATTATTTCAACATTCTTGTAATATTATGATTTTATTCTTGTAATTTTCTTTTTTCTTAACACTCTGTTGCACCAGACACGAGATGAGAGAAAACAATACCTCGTCTTTAATCGCGTTTTGGCTCTAAAACCAGTTTTTTTTACAGCAGGAAATCGAACAAAATCTAAACGTCATGAAAAAAAAAAAAAACATTTATTGTAGCTTTCCAGCATTTTAAACGCCCTGATTATTAACCAGCAGAGACAATTGATGTTTTAAGCGGAGTCAGATGAATTTATGACATTAATAAATTATTAAAAGCCTCCCACTGTGTCAGCTAACTCAGCCTGATTATTAACAATGACAACGTTCTGTTTGACTGGAAAATGTATTTAATGGCCGTCTCTCTTCACGCCGCTCGCTCTCTCTCCTCCTCTGTGTGATCCTGCCTCGCTCGCCCTCCACACCTCTGCCTCCGCTCCACTGTTCTCGCGCTCATCCATCTTCATCTCCCTCCATTAGTTTGAATTAGCGACCGTCTCTCTCTATTATTGCCTACTGAATTCCCTGCGCTCGGTGTGTGTGGACGACAGCTGGGCCTCATCGCTGCTGCCATTTACACCGGGGAAGAAAAGAAGAATAAACAGATGGGCAGATGTTCTCGCTCTTTCTCTGGCTCTTTTTTTTTTTTTTTTGCTTTTTTTGCTTGGCCTCTGTCACTTTTTGGTCTTTTCCACATCTTTTTTTTTGTCTTTCAGTCTGGTGCACCTACATCTTGGAGCTTTTTCAGCGTAATGTTTGAATAACCAGCTAAAGTTTGGGTATTATTGCAGTTTTCCAAATTTAGCAGAGCTACATTTAGTTGAAACTGGAAGAAATTCACCTGGTTAGAGGACCAAACACTGAGCTGATGGCTTCAACACGTTTTACTATTCATTCTTAGAAATTTGCTGAAATGCAATTTCTACATCAAAGTCTCCTGTTGCAATAATCAATATATAAATAAATAATAACAATGAATTAAAACAAGTTCAATCATTTCCCTTTGCATCTCTTTTCTCTCTCTCTCTTAAAAGCAGGAGGATAAAAGTCTTAAGTTTGGTACTTTGGTCTGAACTTTATTTGATAAACAGTTTTGTTTACAGACTTTTTAATTCATTTCTGTTGTTTCGTTTATTGATTTTGGATATTTAAAATGTTAAATTTTCATTGAAATTTAAATTTATTGAGAATGCGTTCTTGCTTTACTATGCCATTAGTACCATTATATTACTGGAAAATGTTCTCAAAACAACATTATTATTATTGCAACAACTTGTAGGACAATTTATCGGCCAGCAAAAGTTATCTTAACAGATCTAGATCTGTTCTAGAACCAGATATCTAGAATATCTGGACCTAGATGTGTTTTTATCTTCCAGCCTTTAGATACGTCCTGTTTCTGCACACCTGGGTCTGACGAGTGGGGAGCTAAAAGATGCTAACCAGTGATTTCACTGTGGGGCGTGGGCGAAACGAGGCATCCAGAGTTTGTGTGAAAACGACGTTTCTCCTGCTGTGGAAAACCAAACCGGTTCTTTGCTGTGATCTGCAGGACCAGAACCGGTTTACTTCTGCAAATTATAAACTAAAAACCCTTAAAGAACATTTAGTTGAGCTTTATAGTGGCCAGTGCAGATTTATTTAAGGGTTTAATGTTGAATAGTTGTGCATTAGGAGCCTTTGCTGTTTGTTTCCCACAGGAATCTGGAATAAAATCTCATTATTTAACCAACAATTCAGTCTGTTTTTTCCCATTCTTCCCCTTTTATTCGCCCCGTTTATCTTTTCTTTATCACGATTATTTGACTTTTATTCCTCAGCTCCACCTAGTTTCACTCTCTTCCTCTTGTGACACCGAGACGGTTTCCGTTGACATGAAACTCGTTTTTTTCTCTCCATCTCTCCTGTCATTCATCCCTCGCTCCAATCTGTGTTTTTCTCATTTTTATTCTGTCACTGCGTGCCGAACAGGCCCGAGCCAAACGCCACAGCATCTTTTCTGTCTCTCCCCCCTTTTCCTCTCGCCCTAAATATCCCTTTCTCTCCCCCACCTCCTCCTGTGTCCTCCCTCGTTTTATTTTCTTTTTCATTTCATACGCTGGTTCCTCTCTTCTATTGTCCGCCACAGTTTCCCAGGCCGGTGTGAGTGTCTCGCACAAAGAAAACAAGGTCGGACAATGAAAGGGAGGCTCACCGCGAGCGCACAAAAATCACTCCGAATGAAAGAAAAGAAGACAGAAGGAGGCGTAGAAAAAAAGAGAGCAGGAGGGAATAAATAAAAAACGACTTGGCGAAAGAATGAAATGACAGTAGAGAGGAAGAGTAACTCTATCAACCCATTTGCCAGGTCAGCTGAAGAAAAGGAGAAAACGGAGAAGAACCAGGGTGGAAACAAATGAAAGGATCGCTCCTTCCTTTATTTCCTTTCTGCTTTTTGTTTTTCGCTTCTTAAATAATTCAGAGAAACAAACAGAAGAGATTGAGTGTCCAAGTTTTATAGGTAACGTGTAAAAAAACGAGAACAGTTCAGACCTGAATGGAGTTTCATTTACTTTGACTTTACCAAACGGTTTTTGGTCCAGGCGTCGGGTAAAAACCCGCCTTCTTCAAAAGGAACAAAAACGTTGCAGTTTGAATCATGGGAATCAGCAGAGAGGGAATCACAGACTTCTGGCACAACGAGAAGTCTGTCAGTCACAATCCAATCAGGAATTTGGAGAAGCTTCACCAGGAGGGACCAACGAATCCGAGAAATGGGCAGAAAAACCCGACTTTTCTGGGTTTACGGGAACCAGAACCGGACTGCTGCTCGTTACACAGTCCTGTTTCCAGATGAAAATAAATTCTCCATTTCATTTGGAAATCGAGGTCCCATCATCTGGAGGAAGAGTAGAGAGGCTGACTGAAGTCTCCAGTCGGTCTCGGTTTGGGTCGCCATGTCAGCTGCTGGTTCTGGTCCACCGGGTTTCCTGAAATCCTCAGTCAATGCAGCCGGACGTTTCAGACTTCATGCTTCCATCTGCTGACACGTTTTCTACAAATGCTGATTTCATTTTCCAGCTGGACTTGGTTCCGACCCACACTGCTAACGGTACCACCAGCCGGTCCAATCACCATGGTGATCCTGGTCCTGATTGGCCAGCAAACTGGCCTGACCTTTAACCCCATAGAGACTCTACTGGCTGTTGTGAAGAGAAGAGTCAGTTGACCTGAAGGCAACTTTCAATCCAATCTGGGCTTCCAGAACCTCAGCAGAACCAGGCTGATTGCACAAAATATAAACTTTTATTGATTAGATTCATTTTCTGAGACACTGAATTTTGGGTTTTTGTCTGTGAGTCAAAACTACAAGTAATAAAGGTTTAAATATGTCACTAATTAATCTATATAATAATATGATGTTATTTGTTTTGAACTAAACCTACAGAGCTTATTCAACAAATCTCCTTCTGGACATTATTTTATTTTTTAGGGTTTTCTGGGTCTAATATAAAAACATAAAAAACTAGAATAAGATGCAACTACAGATGAATTTAAATCTTGATTATTATTGTCATTTTTTCTGCCTGGGCCCCAAAGTTTGGGAGTCAGTTGCCTCTGACTCGTTGCGTCGAGTCAGAGGCAACGAGCAAAATAAAGAGTCAAAATGAAATCAAGCAACTGAATTTAGAGAACAAGAAGGAGACAAACACTTTAAAGATTCAGACTTCCTTCTGGTTTCTTTACACTTGATTGACATGCAAGTCAAAGTCTACTTCATATGTACCAGACATACAAGAAATCAATATAATTTTTCTCAAAAAACAAGAAAAGCAGACCAATTTAAAGAAGTTGTGCTGACGAAGTCCTTGTTATCCAGAGAACACAGTAAACCAGATGTTTCCCAGGCTAGTTCCAGGGTTATTACAAGCTCCTTTCTTCTTCCATTCCTCCAGTTTCTCAAGTTGCTGATACGGTTAGTTTTGTTCATTTTGCTGATGCGAACACAAACTAACAGTGTGAAGGCCTGATAAGGTGGGTGTAGAGTTCATTACAGCGCACAGAAAGAACAAACGGCCTTAAAAAGTTTAACTCGTCTCCAGGGGTTTCTCTAGATTATTGCTAATGTTCACACAAAACTTCCACAGTGTCCCCATATTTGGACTCCTCTCCTGAGTCAGACTGAGAGAAGCAACTTTACTCATTGTTTCCCAGCATGCCTGTGTTAGCGTTAGCGTGCAGCACCTGTGTTGGAGTGCAGGTCATCGTTGTCGGACTCGTTGCCGTTCTGGAGACTCATCATCATCTTCATCTTCTGCAGCTTCTGGAGCTCTGCCATGGCGGCCGCGGTCAGTCCTTAAACACACACACACACACACACACACACACACACATCACTACTGTTAGTCATCTGGTTGTGAGTACAGTCAGCTGATTTGAAACCCATCAACTCTAATGTTCCTCACAGCGAGCCAATCACAAACCAGCAGTCTAGCCACGGCCTGCTGTTACCCAGGATGCCTTTCTGCACACGCAGTGACGGTCAAGACGGGTCGATGTCAAACCCTCTTTTCAACGCGAGTGCTTAGAGCAGTTTTAGACACCTCAGGCCTGGTGTACATTAACTCACACACAGCTACACACACATGTACACGCAGTCTTTTGTAAGGAACAAGATCCTCGGCTCTGTGCGCTGACCTGGAACTGACTTCTATACACAACAACCAGCAGAGTGAGAGAGATGACCCTCTGTCTGTGTGTGTGTGTGCGAGTGCGTGCAGGGTAGCTTTTGCATTGTGCTGAGTGCTTTTATGTTTAAATGTGTGTGTGTGTGTGTGAGAGAGAGAGAAAGAGAGAGAGAGGGGTATGCATTCATGCTTATCTCTGCATACTTTCGTGTGTGTGTGTGTGTGTGTGTGTGTTTAGGTCAGTTGGTTTTGCCCCGGTCACGCTTGACGGCCTCACAGGAATGTCCATTACACACTGTACAGTTGTCTGTAAGCTATAAAGAAAACAAGGTAGAGGGGAGAGAGGGATGGAGGGAGGAGGAGTTTGAAATTTAATTTGAAGCAGAATGGATGGATTGATGGAAGGTTGACTGGATGGATGGATGAGTGAGGTATGAAGGGCAGAGCTGTGCGCAGGTTAATCTAACCTAGACAAAGTAATACATATAGCCACATTTTCCGCTGACTGATGCAGAGTAGAAGTGCATCTCTTATAAATATGTGTATACATCCACTTTTTCACTGAAATGTTAAAGGCACCGACTTTGATCCAAAGATATAAAACATGGAAATAAAATAAGTTCTTTACTACACGTGTTGTGTGAACTAATAACGTTTTAGGGCTGTTTGTAATTTAGGATAAAAGACTTAAGTTGCTTTGACGAAAACAAACATTTTCTTTCAAATGCAGTAGAAAGCCCAGCATAAATAATTTTGTTTTAGGTGTTAAGGTGCAGTTAGTCAGCGTGGGGCGCAGCGCGGCTCACCACCTCGTCACCGGCGTATCGCACTCATGTCATGCTATGTATCACAATAATGTTCAAAAATAGTTCTGCAACTCACCCTGAGAAACTTTCTACCGGTACCTTCAGGCTTTCTTTCTAGTGACCCGATCTTAAGCCATTTATCCAATATTAATTTCAAACACAATCCTTTGGTAAGCTAACAGTAACGTCACACTGTGAGCTCACATCATGGCAAACATCAAGCCACCAAAACCTGAGAAACCTAAAGAAGTCATGATGGGCAATGTCTGGAAAGTGTTTCTACGAAGACTTCCAGTTGTTGTGGCTTGAAGGTCATTGGTGTCAACCACTGCGGCATTGATCATCCATTGGTGGTCACAGGCAAACTTAAGAAGGAAGCATTTTTTGGCTCTAGGGACTGTAGTAACTTTTGTGATCGCAAAGGTCTTTGACAAAAACTTTGAGTCGGCCTCAAAGAAGTTGGAAACACCTGCAGAGTAGCAGACCAGGCTGGTGATGGGAGATTGTTTCAACTATGAATGATCACGAGTCTCACCACCGGTGGGAAACGGTACTTCAGGGTGAGCAGTGTTCGATGAAGTAGACTTTTGGAAAATACATTTTTATGACATCTCTTAAAAAGACGTGGATTTTCAGCTGACAATACATTATAAGTGAACGCAGCAGCAGCTGCTGAAAACATGCAACAAGGTCTTCAAGTTGAAGTTTAGGAGTTTGAAGTTTAAGAGAGAGAGTACTTAGGAACAGAAGAAGAAAATGAAGTCCCTGTGTGGGGTCAAAACTGTATTTACAGATTGATTACTGCTCTGAAGAACACCTTGACCCTCCAACACACTTCATGTGTAGAGATACATAGATAAACACACACACACACCAGCACACACACATGCTCAATCAAGTACACACAGATTCGGACACAGAGTCAGAACGCCCGCTTCGCCTCAGTGCAACCAGGAGTCGATCAATATTGAGGGCAGAGCCACAATGCTGTTCTCCATCATGACTATCAAACACACACACACACACACACACACTGCTCTGCTTCTCTTTCTGTCTCAGATCGATGGCTGTCCGCTGTGTCCACGGTTACCGAGCATCGACCCCCGTCGTAAATGGCGACCACGGAACCTGGGGAATTAGTGTGTGATTGATTGACAGACTGCTTCAAAGACACCAGCACCATATAGACCTCTCTCTCTCTGTGTGTGTGTGTGTGTGGGGAGAGAATATATATTTTCCTGTGTACCTGGGAGAGTGTGTGTGTGTGTCAGTGTTCCCCTGTGGCCTGTCTGCACCTCATTTACCCATCTGTTTTTCCGTTCCTGTGCATCATAATGCTTTTCGAAGGGCGGATAGAGGAAAGAAGAAGTCGTAAGAGGGAGAAAATAAAAAGACGCATTACACAAATTGAGAAGAAAAGCAGTGAGTCATCATCATAAAACAGAAAACATTAGAATCTAAACTTTGCTGTGACTGACTTTGGCTTTGATGCACTAATCTGCAGCATCTTCATGACTTTTATTTCAGCTATGTTTCCTCGGGTTGGGCTGCAATATGGTATTTAAATACACAGGCTATCCAAAAAAAGCAAGCAATATGGGATCCAGAGCAACATTATCATTAAAAACTGATGAAAAGTTTATTTTTGGAGATGTACAGTTTGGCATTAACCCATAAGCTACAAAACTCAGAATATGTTACTGCAGTTAAAACTCTTGCCAACTGAAAGAAAACGATCAAAGAGATGCTTTGATTCTCTGACATTAAATAAATGTTACAAGAACACCTCAGGTTCAGCTGGAAAGTTTGACTTATAGACGGATTTCTGATGAAACGTCGTAACGTTATCTCTCCATGTCCACAAACACAAGCAGCCACATTAATACTATTTTCAAATGAGAGTAAAGAAGGTTTTCACCTCATAGGAGAAGAAAAAGGAACAGTTTAAAAAGAATAAAAAGATTTCTCGACCAGAAAACCAATGTCCTTGTAATTCTTGAGAAATAAGTTACCCATATAGGAAAAACAAAAGAATCTCTCCTCATTGTACTTCTTAACAAATGTCATTGTTTTACAAAGCTTTGCAGATATTTGGATGGGATGTAGACCTTTGCAGACAGCTCAAGAAGACCCTAGTTAGGGGTATTATGCTCAAGGGCAAGTCTACTTTAACTTTTAGATTCATCTCAACGCACCTGAATCAAACAAATGGTTCATTTGCAGGAATCTGTTCAACTTGACTGAATGCTGAAGAGGAAATTAAGCCATTTGATTCCAGCAACACCTAATATCTGAAAGACTCCGGCTTTTGAGAAATGGGGTTTGAACCCCTGACCTTGTGAAAAGCAGAAGTCAAATCCAAACACTGTGTGTTTGGATTTGACCAGAGTCACATTAAAGGTTAAGAACATTTTGAGAGCCTAACTATTTCTCTTTTGCTTAGTTTATGTTGTTCTATTGTGGGATTTCAAAGAACAGCAGACGCTTGTTGTGTTTATAAGAAAAGCTTAACTGGTGATTAAAAAACTGTAAGTGACCCAACTCCAGTACTAGAAAATCATCCGTTTTCCAGAAACCTTGGTTCACTCCTGATGTCTCTGGAAGAACCAATAAATTTTACCGGTCCAACGATGACTGAAGATGATGATAAATGGAAAATCAAGAAATCTATAAAATCAGTAAAATTATAACTTTGTGGTTGTTATTTGGCAGAGTAGGCCGGTATATTGATATGTTTCGTAGCGTGGATGGTGAGGTATAAAAGTATTACAAAAAAATCTACTTCAAAACCATCTCTAGTGTGGAAAGGTCTGAGTTGAGTGGAAACAGAAAATCCACACTTCAAGCTCTGCTGTTTAAAATAAACTTCAGAATTGGTCAGTTAGCTTAACATGCATCTGTTCCTCTTAGCCAGACACTTGAAACCTGTTTTTTATGTTAGTTGGTACCTGGACAGGTGAAGAAGTCTTCAACATGATGCAAAGAGTTAGCTTTCTGTACCATCAATCTGCAGCTCCTTTTTCTGCTTCATGGCCTAAAAACCAAGTCAAACTTTGGCAAGATAAAACCAACTCAGACGTCCTCTCTGCACGCTCCCATCAGACGCTCTTTCATGGCTCCACATTTGTTAGCGATCTTCAAGACCTCTGAACCCCCTACTGAGCTTGCGAGAAACCCTCCCCATTTGCCAGTGATTGTAAATATTTAATTGACTGCACCTACATTTCTGAAGGAGTGCTCTAAGAGACGGAGTGACACTTTGAATAAAACAAAACAGGGAAACGGAGGAATTGCTCTTTGTGTTCTGGATTTAGAAACACACGTCTGGATGTTTTTTTTTTTGTTTGTTTTGCTTCCTTTTTATTCTTGCGAGCACTTAGGAGCGCCAATTTACAAATGCAGTAGATTGCTCTTGTGCTGAGTCAAAGAGATTTCAGCTCAGCACTCTGGCACTTAGATCGCCCATCTTCAGCTTTCACCGACTGTCCAAGACGCCCATTTGAAGCCATTCTGCACCAGCCATTTTGGGCTATTTCTAATAAACTCAGTGACTTTAAAGTAATTGTATCTGCACGTTCTTTGGCTCTCGGGTGTTATTGCATAAGTAAACTACTCCAGAGGCATTACAGCTGGTTATTAAGGATCAATCACGAAACCTCTCCTTAAGATTTATATACAGGATTTGTTACAGGAAACTCTAAGGAAATTGAATTAGATAATAAATAAATGGGGGAGGAGATGTTTTGAACAACATCTGCATTCAAAACTTAAAACGTTTCACTTTTATTGCTTTACAATGCAAACCCAACACAAACCTCATGTCTACTGCCTGACAGAAACGATCCTTTCCTGATGTTTCTGCCTTATGAAGTAGAATGATGTTACATTGTTACTTTAAATGGTTGTTTCTGTTTAAACGCATGAACTCTACATTTTGCAATTACTTGCTTAAACACACTGAAAAAAAAGAGAAAGTACAACACCAAGTAAAGAGCTTAAAAAAATATTTGACTCAGGCGTTATAGGGTTAGCTAGCAGATCAGACCAGAATATGTGAGCTAATTAATTATCGAATAGGAGCTTTTCTTCATTTTCAATTTATCATAAATTCCTGAAGACTTTTGAGAGTTTCTTATTTTTAAAACGTTTTAAAAACAGTCTTTAATCGGCTTTAATTTCTACCCTCATTTACCTTTTGATCGACTCTTTACACCAACAAAATTGTATCATAAATTGTTTTGCAGGGTTGTAGCAGGAAGTCACTTTGTTCATACTGGACTTGATTTTTCCTTCATATAATTTATCAATTATAAGTTTATTTGAAAATCCTATAAACGAAATTCTCGAGGAGTTCAGTTTTTTAGTCACTGAGAAAGTAAAAGTCATGCTTCAGCTGAACTTTTAAATATGTACACTGCAAAAATACTAAATATTACCAAGTAGTTCTGGCCTGGTTTCTAGGGGAAAAAGCTTAGTACACATGAAATGAGACAAAACTAACTTAAAAAACACTTTTCAGCAAGATATAGAGGTTTGTTTTAACTAAATAATGCCGTAATTTTTATGAAAAAGGTCCAGTTCCATTGGCAGATTATTTCACTTCCAACAAGATATTTTTCCCATGTTTCTAATTAAATAATCTGCAATTGGAACTAGAGATTGTCATCAGTATTAAGGAATACTTTACTTAAGATCCTATATCTTGCTGAGAAGTTACTTGTAAGTTAGTTTTCTCATTTTTCAAGTGTACTAAGATATTTGCACTACAAAAACCAAAACTACTTGGTAATATGTTGTGTTTTTGCAGTGTAAGTCATGTAAAGTATCTGATGTTTGTGTCAACATCCAACCAACCAACATCTGCCGTGACGAAGATTCATAAAAACATAATTATAATTTAAATGCATTTCAAAGTAAACATTTCCAGACTGCACCAGTGGGGGGCGCTTGCTGCTAAATGCCTCGAGTACAGCGTTTCTTGGGGAAAGCAGCACAAAGTGATGCAGGAGGAGGAAGAGGGGGAGGAAGATGAAAAAGACTTGATGTGACTCCAGAGCTCTCCGGCCTTCCTCCTCTTCCTCGTCTTCATCTCATTCTCTGCAGGTGCGCCGCAGAGTCCTCACACCCGGGTTTTCTTTCAGGAAGAGGCTGAACGCTTTTCAGGAGTGTGTGTGTGTGTGCGCGTGTGTGTGCGTGCATGCGTGTGTGTGTCTGTGTTTGAGTCTCCAAAATATGAAGTTAGAGGCGATAAATGAAAATAAATATGCGTTTATGTTCCAGCGGTCTGTGCAGGTGTGTGTGTGTGTGTGTGGTGTGTGTGTGGTGTGTGTGTTGGAGGACAAGGCGAAGCATTGAGCTGTTTCTGAAGTGAATTAACAAGTCAAATGAGTGCCGCATCACCCTGCATAGGTTACCACACACACACACACACACACACACACACACTAACACACTCCCACGCTTATCATCACAGCGTCTTTGTTGAGGAAGATGAGGCCAATTAAACTGATATCACTCTCTTGTTGTTGTCTAAAGCCTCTCTGATCTTTGTGTTCTATCCTTTTTACTTTTCCCAACCTTCCTCCGTTTTTTTGTTCATATAAATGTCTCTCTTCACCTCCTTTTTGCAGTTTTTCACATCTACGATGGTCTTATTTAATTTTGTTTTCTTCCTTCTTGAACTTTCTTGGTCCTCTGCTCCAGTCCTTCCTCCTTCCTCCGTGTTTTTTCTTTCTAACGGTGTGATAAATGTCCATCTGCGATCGGCCGATGCCCCCCATCGACGTGGCGCCCGCGAGGTCGTAAACAACAGCCCGTCTCCCCCGGCAACGTGGCGTCTCCATGGACGCGGGGCCGCTAAGACGACCGACTCTGCGTGTGTGCGGCCGAGGCGGAATGCGACATCCGACGACTGCCAAGTGTGTGTGTGTGTGTGTGGTTATATATGTAGTGTGTGTGTGAAGGCTAATGAGCGATCATAAGTGAGCAAATGTTTTCTCTGGGTTCCACTAATGCTCAACAAACACACACACACTTATAGATCAGGTGTGTGTGTGTGTGTGTGTGTGTGTGTGTGTGTGTGTATGTGTGTGTGTGTGTGTGTGTGTGTGTGTGATTAGTATGCCACAGTGAGCTGTGTCCATATGTCACCAAACACAAGCATGTTTTATTTATCCCGGAGAGAAAGAAGGGGAGAAGGAGGCCAACAGTCACTGTCAAGGGGATGGAAGGAGGGATGGAGGGAAGGAGGGATGGATGGACGGACGGACAGATGGATGGATGGATGGATGGATGAAAACTGGCAGGATGGGAGGAAAAACAGATTAGAGAGGTGAGAAGATGGAGGGAAGTTTGGAGAATGTCTCCATTAAAGAAGTGATGGTGATGTAGAAGGAGATGGAAGTTAGAGGATACAGGGCCGATCAAAGCATTTTTGGGGCCCCAAACAGATTTTCATTTGGGGCCACCCATAACAACATGTCAAAACCAGCTAGCATACTTAAAATGATTAGCATCATTTCCAATTAGTTTACATTGTTAACATTACTGGAATAGCAAATAAAATAAAATGTATTTAAGTTTGCCATTTTATTTTAACCATTTTACAGTAACATCAGCTGATAAACATTAAATTTACAGTTAAGTTCAATGTGTTAATGCAGGAAGAAATTAACCATTATTTGTGAAAAAGCTAAGAAAATAATCTAGAAATAGTTTTTCCATGAGTAAAACCATTTAATTCGAATTATTTGATGTTTACATGATGTTGGTTTCAAACTAACATCTGAACTGAGACTTCAGAGCTTTACAGTGAGGAAGATCTGACAATAATTCAGAGCTTGAACTTTAAAATCTTTTTTCTCACAAAACTATGAGTTTTTTTCTCGTAATATTCCAACTTTATTTTGGTAATTTTATGAGTTTATTCTCATATTATTTAGACTTTATTCTCTTAATATGATTTTCTGTCCTTCCACTTTATTCTTGTATTACTTTGACATACTATTGTTATTTTCGGAACATGATGACTTTATTCTCGCAATATTAAAACTTTTTCAGTGATTTTTTTTGGCAATATTAAGACTTAATTCTTGTAGTAATTTGACTTACTGTCGTTATTTTAGTAACAATGACATTATTCTCAGATTCTACGGCTTAATTCTTGTAACTGAATGTTTTTCTCTAATCCTGGCCCAACACTTCATCATATGTCCAAACTATTCATTTTGTATAGTTTAATAAAAAATAGTTTTTTTTTAGGTGTGGGAAACTAATTGTCTATATTATTAGATCAATAGAGGAAAAAGCAGCAGAAAAAAAAACAAAAGTGAAAGTAAAATAGCAGATAAAAAGAGGATACTGAGAAAAACTGAAACAAAAATGAAAGTGTAAGATTAATAGTAGAAAAAAACAAACTGAGATGAATGAAGGCAAAAATAGAGAAGAAGTGAAAGAGGGATGAAGTCTGGGCAGGTAAACAAAAGTCGCTAAATATGCAAAAAAGGTCAAAGGTTATAAGACAGAAGATGAGATTTGGGGATTAGGAGGAAAAACAAGAAGAAAAGAGGAGAAGAAAGATAAAAGTTAAGAGATGAATTAAAAAACAGCAGAAAAACAAAACTGATGGAAGTATGGAGCAGCTTTGGGACGTCTGAAGAGTCGGGACGATGAGAAGAGGAAGAAGTGAAAGAAAAAAGGAGCGACGGAGAGAAAAAACTGGCAAGAAAGAAAGAGATTAAAAAGTGACAAGATGGAGAAAATGAAGAAAACAAGATGATGGAGACGTTTTCAGTTAAAGGGAAAAAGAAAGGATGGAAAAGAAAGTTAAGATGAAGAGAGAATTGGGAAAATTACAGATTAAAACAGATTAAGAAGAAACAAGAGTAAAAGTTGAGATTAAGAAAAACTTCAACATGGAGGAGGAAAAAGGAGAGAAAAAACGAAACAAGATGAGAAAAAGGAGATTGAGAAGAGACAAAAAATATGAAATTATTGAGAAAAGTGAGAATAGGAAAGATGGATTGTTGCTAAAAGAGAGCAAGAAGGACAACATGATAGAAAAAGAAGGAGGAAAACAAAGAAGAGAGGGAATAAATAATAAAATATGTTCCAAGGAATAAACGGAGGAAAAGATGAAGGTAAAACATTAAGATAAAACGAAATAAGACGGAGGTGAAGCGATAAAAAATAAGATGATAAATGAAAATATTTAGTCAAAAATAAATTATAGATTAAAATGAGAACAAATACAAAGAAAAACAGTTAAAGGAAAGACAAGAGAAAAAGGAGGAGGGAATCTGCAAGAAGAAAAACCGGAAATTATGAAACGAGACGAGCGGTTCAAGAAAGGAAGAATAATAAAGACAGAAAGAGAGAAGAAGGGATGACTAACATCAGGAGGAAGAGAAGAAGGTGAGTAAAGATGGGAGGAAGGGACAGGAGGAGTAAAGGAGGTGGGAGGGATGGACAGATGGAGGAGTGGGACCCCAGAGACGTGTCATTCATCACACCACCCTGCAATCTGCACTCCTTCACCCTCCTTCTCTTCCCCTCATCCATCCATCCATCCGTCCGTTTGTTCCTCCGTTCATGCGACTGTCACAGTTCTAGTCTTTCTCTCTTTCTTTTCCTCCATCTTTCTCCCAGGACTTTGGCAGTCATTTTTAGGTTTCGTTATCTCCTCCGGCGACATCCCTCCATCCCTCTCTCCATCCTCCCCTCCGGTCTCTCGGCTCCTCCCGCCATTTTCACTTTCTGTGTCAGCGAGAGCAAAACGACGACAACAAACAGGACCGGATCCTTGAAAGAGGAAGACGAACCCAAACGAGAAGAAACTGATCAAACTATGAAGAACAGGCGAGTTAGAGAGGAAATGAAATATAAACCAAGACAAAACAGGAGAAACTACAACAAGAGAGACGATGTGGGAAATATCTGAAGTGGAGTTCTTTAAAGTTTAGAACCACCACGGAAATTAACAATAAAAACTATTAGAAACAAGAAGTTTGGGGCATTTTGTTCCAGTTTTCATCACAACACAAACAATTTCTGTTTCTTTGTTTTCTTTTCACATTATTTGTTGTATTAAACATTCGTACCATCAGCAAATCACATCCAAGATTACGGCTGGGCAATCAATCAATCAATAACAAAACATATCCTTTCAGACAAATGATCAATATCAATAGAAAATACATCTATTATCAGTAATTTCACTGAACACCAATCCAGAACCGCACAGCATTCTGGGAGATGTAGGCAGAGGAAAGACCTCTCACTGCCAGCTAAGCTAAGTTGGTGGAATCAACTGACTGTCTCACTCTTTGGTTACCTAGCAACTCTCTCACTCTTTGGTTGCCTAGCAACTCTCTCACTCTTTGGTTGCCTAGCAACGACCTGTTGACTAACTGCCACAGTAGCAGCTTCAAGCTTCTTAACTGCTTAGAAATAAAAAACGTTGTGGAATAAAAACTGTGAATAAAACAGGAAAGGTCATGTCACCAGTTTGGTTGTATTTCAGATATTAAAAAACAAAAAACGAATCAATAATGATCAATTTTGACTGATATGAAATGTTTATATCATGATACGTTTTTCAGCCACATCGTCCAGCCTTAATTTTAGTTTACATTGTTCCTGCTGTGTAGAATAATACACATAACAAGACATTATTAACAATAACAGATGATATAATAAAAAACAAGATAATGGAGTGAAAACTACGGATAAAACAGAGGAAATGTCCCGTCACCAGATTGGCAGTGTCTCAGATAATTAAAACATTAAAAAACTAATCAATAACTATCAATAGATTGATATGAAACACCTATACTGTGATACGTTTTTCAGCCGTATTGTCCAGCCCAGATCACACGTGTACGTCTGTGCAAGCAAAGAGTTACGAGAACACGTTTTATTTTTTATTTTTAAAACATGAAACTGGTCCCTAATGCTGTGGAGCGCCTCCTGTCTGCGGACAGTTAGGATTTCCTAGTCAAGAAAACCGACTCCACCGGGGGCGCCACAGAGACAGGAAGAGAGGACATGGACACGTCTCTTACCGGTGTGGGACAGCAGGTTGGGGGACAGCAGGCCGGGGAGCCCCGGGTGCAGCAGCCGGGGGCTTTCCTGCATCCCGGCGCCGGAGCATCGCTTGGGAGGACGGCCGGGGCGAGAGCTGCAGGGGAGAGACGCACATCACTTAATTACTATTCATGACCTACAGGGAGGAGAACACGGCTGGAAGGACGAAACTCGATGATAAAAGAATTTGAATCATTTTTCACTCAGGATTTAGAATAATATGTTTCATGTTAAGGAAAATAATTGCTTTAATTGTCAAAATTAGAAATGTTCAGATCATTTAGCATCATCCAACCACCGCAAACAGATATTGGAAAGTATCTTATTGAACAGCTCTTATTTCTGATTATTTAACTGATCAACTATTTAGTGATTGATCGATTAATCGGATTAATCGATTATACATTCTGCAAATTTTTAAACTAACCTCGAGTCTTTTTTGCGTTATTTGAAATACATTATAAGAAAATCAACATTTTAGTGAATTTGTACTGAGTGAAGCTGAAACTTTACCACTTGAGAAGTTTTGGATAAAACCTGTTCACAGACAAAGGTGTATCTATTTTAAATCCAAAATGTGTGTATATATTCTTAACAGTTTTGACTAAATATCTGTTCTTAGTGTGTTGTTCTTTTAGGAAATGAGTCTCTATACTCCGTTGACGATTAATCGCTTATTAAATAAGTTGACGATTATTTTAATAATCGATTAATCACGATTAATTCGATTAATCGTTTCAGCCCTGGTCTGATTTAACGCCAAGAGCTACATTTATCTTAATATTACCCTAAATAATAAAAACCACATTGTTTTTCTGTACAACTTGCAGCTTGTTTCCAGGTTTGTGAACAACTTGGCTCGGAGATTAGCGCTCTGATCTGAATGTCACCAGGAAACGATAACAGCTGGACGCTCCAGCAGACACCGCAGGTCACTCGGACTTAATCAAATCACAAACTGTCGCCCAACAGCAGCTCAGGAGCACTTTTTGCTGAAGCTTGCATGATTTGCACATAAAAACGCCCCTGAAGACGTGTGGGGAGTTTCTCAACAGAAATATCATCTCAACTTTAACAAAAAATGGTTAAAAAAAGAAAACAGCCACACTAATTACCAAACAACTCAGTTCCTCACTATTAAAAATGTAAAGAAAGGTCATAGTAATGTTATTAAAAAGTTAGATTAGCAAATAAACCAGAAATCTGAATCACTGTAGCACCTAAACGCCGTCAAGAAATTTATTTTATTTTGTCATGAAATATAAACCGTTTAATTACTTTCTGCCTTGTTGCGACAACTCAGCACACTGCAAAAACACAACATGTTACCAAGTATTTTGTCCAGTTTCTACTACAAATATCTTAGTACACTTGAAATAAGATAAAACTAATTTATAAATATTTCTTCAAGATATAGGAGCTTGTTTTAAGTAAATTAATTTTGATGAAAGTTCCACTAGTAGATAAATTCATGAATGACAAAATATGTTCCCATGTTTCCAGTGAAATAATCTGCCAGTTTAACTTTACTTACCTAAAACAACCTCAGTTTTTTTTTTACTGAAAAGTTATAAGTTAGTTTCTTTCTTATTTCAAGTGAACTAAGACATTTGCACTAGAAATTAGACCGAAATACTTGGTAAGAATTTGTGTTTTTTTCAGTTTCGATCTAAAGATTCAACATTATTCAAAGGTTTAACATGTACATCAACATCACATGGAGGCAACAGCTGATAACAATAAAGTCCTGCAAAAAATAGTGAGGGGAACTAAAACGGTCACTGTAGTACCCCTTCTCATGGATATAAACTTAAACTAAATTAACATTTTAAGCTTTCCTGCCAAAAAGATATATAAATAAAGGACATAAAACAATCAAATGCAGTTTTTATTTATGGTATAAATGCTTTTATCTGCTTTTAACCTAAGTGGTCAAATGTAAAACCTCTGAGATGCATGTTAAAAAACACAAGACACACTATTTTTTAATTTGGATCCAAATTTCAAAAGATTATCTGAGAAACTTTGACACATAAAGCAATTTGTACAAGAATAAAACATGTAACCTTATAAATACACAGGAATTCATGTTCTGCATGTACAAATGAAGCTGAATAAACACACAGCCTTTCATCCTGTCTCCAACACACACACACACACACACACACACACACACACACACACACACACACACAATAAGCTACTCTATTATTCATGTGCACGTAGGCATAAATAACCACAGTCAAACACTGTATTACAGTAACTGCACACATGCAATTTAACATAAAGGGAGGCACACACACACACACACACACTGGAGGTGTGCATGCAGGCCAACTCTCTGCAGGGTGGCTAAGTAACAGATGGCCATCCAAAGTCATTTACACCTAGAGAGAGGAAAAAAATAAAACCTGTATATGGCAAAAGCCCACAGTGTCACCGCATGAGAACAGAAATGAAGAGAGGAAATAATGTACGGGCAGCAAGTTAAATTAGGGCATAAAATAATAATCTTGAGAGGACTTCTGCTGGACTCATTTGGACTGTCCTCTGGTTGCATCTTTAAATTATTTCAGACTTTAAAAACATGGGCTGTGTTTTTAGATTTATTTCTGTTTGTCAAACTCAATCTGAATGTTCCAGAATGCATCGATTAAACCGATTAAACTGTTACAATATCAATAAATTGCTGTTTCGGCGTTTAATAATAGTTTCTTAAAATTAAATATTATTGAGCATCTTTTCACACCGGTCAGTCCATACAGTGTTTTCTGATTGTTTTGCATTTTTTTGCTTTGTTTTTGGTGCTAATTTTGAAGTATTTGTAAGAAATTTCTACAATATTTGCGCTAATGTACGATGTTAAATGTAACTTTTTATTAATCGCCGTATTGATCACAGACTATAACTTGACATCAAGTAAGGCTGAGGCACCAGCAGTCACTTAAACCCAATGTTTTTTTATACCAATTTTGAGAAAAAAAAAAATCAGTAATATCTGAAAAAAATATAATCTTTTGATTTTGTGTGAATTTTGCTGATTTGTTAAAAAGTGGAGGGACTTCTTGAGGCCATTTGGAGTCTGGAGGGCCACATAGAAAGCTACAGCAGGCCAGATTTGATAAACTGAGGGGATTTCTACTATAACAGTTTATTTAATGTTCAAATGTCTATTTTTTACTGCTTTACTGTCAGCTAGCTAAAACTTCCTAATAAGAAACATAAAATTGACAAACCAGGGTTTTTCTGTTAGAAGAGTCGCTAGCAACATCAGTAACTTCATACAATCTGCAGGGTTTGCTTAGACATGAACGTTTCTCCTTATCTGTATATAAACTGATTCATTTTGAAATTAAATTTCAACTGGAATGAAAGTATTTTTGTCTAGTTTCTAGTGGAAATGCCTAACAATAGTTGAAATAAGACAAAATGAGCTTACAAGTAACTTTTCAGCAAGATGTAGGAGCTTCTTTAAGCAATAATCCCTTAATATTGATATAAAAATGATTATATGGGGAAAATGTCTTGTTACAAGTAAAAAAAAAATCAGCTCTTTTTTTACTAATCCTTACTGAAAATATATTAAACTCAACCAAAACACTTTGTTGCAGTGCAGACCCAAAATTGGAGGTCTGTCGTGCTTTAAGCAACAACATCCAGTCAGTGCAGAACCAGAACAGAGCGGAGGGCATGTTGGTCTTTTCAGGAACATGTTGAGTAAATCGGTCAGATCCCGGTGGGAGGAGCAGAGTGTGTGTGTGGGTGTGTGTGTGTGTGTGTGTGTGTGCGCTAAAAGTTGTGAAGAGAAAACGACTGCAAATGTTTTTTGGGTGTGATCTGCATGTGAGAAAAAAAGCAGAAGGATTCAGAGGAGCATGAAGACACGAAGGCATGAACCTTCACTTCCACCATGAACTCCACTTCACCTCTTTCTCCCTCCATCACACACACACACACAAACACACAGACACACACACACACACACACAAAATAATCACTTTGCAGTCACCAACACACACTCACAGGTGTTCGCCTTCAACCCTTAAAGCGCCTCTGTCATCGGCGCGCTGCTGCCTTTCACCATGTTACAGTAGCAGCTGTAGGTGTGTGTTCAACTGCATCCATCCATGTGTAAGCAACTTTAAGGTGTGTATCCACGTGAATCCAAGCCTTGTGTGTGTCTGCAAAGGACACATGATATCGGCTTCTCATTAGCCTTACAGTTCTTTGTTCAGAGTAATGACTGCAGCGTGTGTGTGTGTGTGTGTGTGTGTGTGTCCCGTAGGGTTGCCATATGTTGGGCATTAATCCTCGTCAACGGTCCACTCTCCTTACAGCACCGAGCTCAGGAACAAAGAACAGGTCACACACACACACACACTCTCATACGCAACACACTACGCATGCAGAGAGTGTGTGTGCACACGTCGCATGCAGTCCATTGACCTACATTCACGTGGTGACCTTTCACCTTGACCATGTTCAGAGTTTTAAAGAGGAACAAATCCATTTCTCCCACACCAGATCGCGTTTCTTACTACAGATAGAACATGACGTTACAAAAAAGGGGAAAGGTGCACCACTGGCTGACCTTTGACCTTCACACTTACTAATATTCACATTGTAGGGAGAGTAAGGAGGACACATTTATGAGTCCAGAAGAAACCAACTAGAGGAAGGAACCGAGGAATATGGAGAGAAACAGTTCTTTCAAGAGTCAACCAGATCAAATCTGGATTAAACCGTTCACACCAGTTCTGTTTGATCCACTTTAGTCCAACTCCAGTTTGTTTCTGCAGAAAGTCCAGTTCATTTGAGGAGGTGTGAATGCAAACTCTGATTTGGTTCAGATGTATATGTGAACGTCAAGCGGCTCTAAAAGCAGGAAGTGGACTGCAGCGCAGGGAATTCTGGGTAAGTACAACCAAAGCAAACGTGAGAGTCTACCGTTAGCAGGAGAAATCCTACAACCCTAAAATTTGACAATACTCCATTTTTGTTTAATTTTGTGAAGCAGAAAGTTGAGTGCAGTGTCTTCTTCTGAAGTTTTCATGTTGCTTCCTTCAGTGCAGCGCCCCCGCAGACGAGGAGGGGAACAGATTTACTGAATGCAGTGTGAAAGCAAAACGCAGCAGCTGAAAATGTAACAAATGTTGCCACTTTTGGCCCCAAATCGAACTGAGTCTACTGGACCATCAGGTGTGAAAACAGCCTTAAAGTTCCCTGATCATTTTGTTTTCAGTGGATGTTATTTATTTAAAACTAGCAGCAACATGAAGCAGCTTGTGGTAAAAGTATTTAAATAAACACTGATCCAATCAGAACATCTATCCAGACTTTGGAATAAATAACACAAAGATGCAAATATTTCACAGGTAGTTCATGCAGACAACCAAAACACAGGATGGATATGTATTTTTAAAAAGTCCAAATAATATTCAAGATGCACAAAGGAGCGTTCCTGCAGATCCTTCCTCCCAGCAGCTGCTGGACTTTACACCCATTACTGATCCCAATAAACCGGGTAAACGTTTACATCCCTGCTGGTATTACAACAATTATTCACACAGTTTTTACTCATTTTTAATAACCTTTCTGCTGCTGTTGTACATCTGTTCCAGGTGACGGGCTCTGGTCCAAAATGTGTAAATTGATGCAATTTGATCTAAAAAACAAAACCCAAACTGACAATAAAAAAAAAAGACGTGAACCAACGTGGGCTGAAATGCCGCTCAGGAAGGAAGAAGCCAAAATATTTGACAGATTTACTAAAAACTGAGCAAGTCAGAAAGTTAACTGATTTTAGTCAAAATGATTTTAGTCAATAAGCTTTAAACATGTTTTTCAATAAGCAAACATAGTTTTACTGGTTCGATGTAATAATCTAATTTAAATGTCATGTTTTCATTAACCGTTAGGAGAAAATCTGAATTATTAAGATAAATAAAAGTATCTTAATGTAATCAGTCTTTATCCAACTCTAAAGAGGATGAAATGAATGGACTTTTCAATGATATTCTAATTTATTCAGTGACTTTATACATACTGTGTTGCACGTTGCCATTTGTGTCCAGTGACATTAAAGTCGATCAAAGCGATTGGGGCGAGGACAAACTTACAGGAAACGAGTCGGGAAGATTTCCTCTTTTAAAACCCGTCTGAAGTTTGAAAAGGAATAAACAAGCGAGACAATCCACCGGTTTGTTTACAGTAATTATGTCTCAATCACTGAATAGGTAATAAATTAGAGATGGTAATTAAAAACCAGACACATTGTTACTTTGAAATGTTTTTCTGCTGATGTATTTATGTGTTTTAATGACCTTTTTAATTGGACAAGAAAAGCAGACCATGGCACGAATGGAAAACACAAAGCTGACATTTCACACACACACACACACGCACACACGCACACAAACGATGTGATGAGCCACCTTGAAGTAAGTCTTCCCACTTTGACACTCGCACCCCCTCGCCTGTCCTCCCAAATGGCCGTCTCTATGGTGACGGAGCCTTGATCAATACTCCGTCATTGGCTCTGATGGCTGGTCAGGGTCGCTCACACACACACACACGCACACACACACACACACACAGTGTCGTATGTACAAACAGGCATGGCGGTGAATAAGCACGGACTCACTAACGCGTTTGACAGATTGATTTAGCTCAGAACGTCCAGAGGTCACACACTCCAAACACACACACACACACACACACACACACACACACACACACACACACAGCCGGCGTAGTTTATCAAAGCTCGGCGCGGTCAATAAGAGGGGCAGAGCGCCGGGTCAACCCTCTTTAGCTAAAATCTTTCATCTCCTTTCCTTTCTTTCATCTCTCCATCAGCGTGCTGATCCGTTTACCCCCCTCGTCTTTTCCTTCTCTTCTTCTTTGTTTTCGGTTTCAGTTTGTTTCCATTTGAAATTTTGGGTTTCTTGTTTCATGATAACTAAAGCCTGGTTGAAAGTCAAACTTCATAATTAAATCAGTTTCTATATAAACTTTTAATTAACTTCACAACTTTCTGCTGCCAGTTATAGTTTTATTTTAAGGAAATCTATAGTTTTTTGTTATTTTACTTAAAGATCCCTGCTATTCAAATCAGTTTTTACTTTTTTTATTATTGTCATTTTTGAAAAGCAACACTTATTTCTAATTACTCACCAGTCATGTTGTTTGCTAACCAACCTCCCCAAAACTTTTTTTACTTAATCTTTAGACCAGAGTCTAAATCTAAAATCAGACAAACTATTTTTTACATTAGATGTTAAATCTAAATCCTGGCTGTCAGCTGATGTTTTTACTGATCAACCAAAGTCTGCGGTGAACATTAATCACCTTTAATTGCTGCTCCAGGCTCCTTCTTTAACAGCTGAACACCGTTTTCAGTTAATGTTTCACTGATGAATTCATTAATGTTTTGCAAGTTGCTGACAACTTTTTTCCTCTCATAACCTGAAAACTTTTCCACGTCAGATAAACGACAGTTGTTGCTTTTATTAAATCAGTTACCTTTAATTCTAAAGAGTTTCAAGAAAAATTGTTGTACTTTTTGTTTTGTCAAATTTCTACTGAGTACATTCTATTTTAATAGTTCAAATTATACTACAAATATACCTTAATATGCATTGATTCGCACAGACGAAACCATATTATCGCTAAAACAGGAGCTAACAGCGTTAGCTGCAGGAGCTAACAGCGTTAGCTACAGGAGCTAACAGCGTTAGCTACAGAGGAGATAACAGCATTAGCTACAGGAGCTAACAGCATTAGCTACAGGAGCTAACAGCATTAGCTACAGGAGCTAACAGCATTAGCTACAGGAGCTAACAGCATTAGCTGCAGGTGCTAACAGCGTTAGCTACAGGAGCTAACAGCATTAGCTTCCTTATCTTCACTCTTTGGTTACAGCCAATCAGTGGCAAGGAAAATAAATGCTGTTCCTGGATTGGCTACTTTGAAAATGGAAAATTTGCAAAGCTAATTCAGTTTCCAAAGCTGAATTAACTTCTGAATATTTCAGATGTGCTCTACGAAACATTTGTGAAGAAGATTGAATAATTTTAATTTATGTTACAGATAATAGTTTGTGAATAGGCAGATATAATGCGAAAAATGTGGAGTCATGTTCCACTGAAACATTTGTTAATCTGAAATGAGCTAAGACAAACCAAAAGCCACAATTTAAATGCAAATAAACTGCATTTTAAAAAGATAGTGAACTTAAAGTATCACCACAACTCACCAAGCCCTTAAATCATCCTAATGTAGAAGTAGTTTTCAATATTAGCTGCAAAAACTTAAGTTTTTGTTTACATGATGTCATCTGTCCAGCAGGTTAAAGCAAAAAGAGAGAATGGGCCGTAAATAAACAGAAACTCAACTTTTTGCTTTTGTAAAGCGAGAATCACTTGCCTTACAAAACTAAAGTTACCTCTGTGGCAGTCAGCCTCTAACATGACTTCCTGCTTGTTATTGTATCAAAAACCAGGAAGTTTCTTTGTTGTAAAACCTTCACAACTTTCTTCTTGAACCTTACTCTGTAAAAACAAAAGCAAAAAATCGCAACAAACCAAATCGTTTCCTGTTTCGACTTAACCAGGGTTTTAAACAAAACGTCAATGCAGTTTCCAAATCAAATCCTTTAACTTGCGCCGAGACGCTGATCAGCGCAGAGCAGCAGTGAATGAGCGAAACGTTCAGACACACAGATTGATTTCAACCTCATGTCTGCAATAAGCTGCAAGAGTCTGAGGATAAAACAGCCAAATGCAGCTCCATGAACTCAGTTCATCAGTTTACATGTACAGCAGCAGTTCGCAAATATTTTCTGCCACCAGCATCATTCATACAAAAACCTGATTATTAATATCATTAAAACAGATTATTTTACTGTTTTAAGTCTTAAAAGAAAGTGACATAAAACTCAAGAGCTTATGCTAGCTTGGGATGGTTTTGGATTTTCCAAGATGGAAAAACATTTCCTGAATAAGTTCTGACGTAACGAAATTTCACATCTGTGCCTTACCAGAGGCACGAAACTCAGAGTCGGAAAGTCTAAAGGTGGCCTTGTAGGTGGAAACACCTAGATCACATTTTCTTTGTTTTTCTTTTTTTGTAGCATTCGCTCAAAATGTTTAAGGAATCCAAGATGCTTTAATATAAATTTTATTCCAGCTCCAATTCATCACTTTGCGTTAATGCAGATTTTATTAGCTCCATTTTTCTTTGTTATACACAAGTCCCTCCAGTTTTTCATAAATCTGCAAAATTCACACAAAATCAACTAAAACTCCAGATTTCTTTCTGGTTTTATTGAATATTTTTTCTGAAAATTGGTCAAAGCATTGGGTTTAAGTTACTGCTGCCTCAGCTGTACTTGATGTCAAGTTACAGCCTGTGATCGATCCGGCGATTAATAAAAAGTCAAAATCATTCATTAGTGCAAATATCATGAAAATTCCTGACAAATATTTCTAATTTAGCACCAGAAAATCCTATCAAAATCCTGGAGGGACGGCTGTTTGTTAATATTTAGTGGGTTTTATTAATACATCCTGGCTCAACTGGCCCTTTAAAACCATTCAGATTTTTGATTTGGCCCAAAATGAAACCGAGTTTGACGCTCCGGATCTTTGTCTGCTGCTTCCTGGTTAAATTAAAGTCGTTTCCCACCATTTATCCCGTCTTTGCACCAGAAGCGCTGGTTTTGCTGGACATCGCTACATCTCCTCTCTTTCTTCCATCCATCTCCTCCACTTCCCCCACCTCTCTGCTTTCTGTCTGCCCACATCTCTCAGCCGTCATAAATCGTGTCAGCGACTTGCATCCTCCCTCCCTGTGTGTCTTTACTCTTTGTTTGCTGCAGAAGAACAATCTATTCTTTTTAAAGAGACACCAGAGAAATGGGATATATGTCAGTCCACACACACAATCACACGGAGAGGCATCATAATCATGGACGCTCACGGACTCAAGAGAAAGAGGGAGAGGAGAGAGGGAGAGAGAGATGGATGTTTACTTTCCTCTGAGCTTCCGCCTCTTTGATTGGACAGATGAATGACTTCATTGTGTCTGTGTTTCCTCCTCTCTCTCTCTCTCTCTCTCTCTCTCTCTCTGTTCCTCTTTTCAACATGGAGATGGAAAATAAAGACGGACAGAGAGACAGAGGAAGGGTGAGGTAAGCAATAATAAGTATTGATTGATAAGGGAAGTAGAGCGGGAATAATAAAGGAGGAGGGGAAAAAAATCACCTTAAAACACAGAATGGAGGGAAACAGAGAAACGGTATTGATTAGTTGGTGACACCTTTCTTCTTCTTTTCATCCCTCCGTCTTGATCCTCTTCTTCTCCCCCTATTATCTACGACTATTCATCTTCTTAGTTTCTCACTTCTGCCTAAATTTTGTCTCCTTATTTCAATCCATTCCAATTATTTTTTTTTCTGCATTTCTAATTTTTCTTGTTTTTTTATCCATTTATTATTAATTTGAAGCAACATTCTGTCACATTTCTATCAATGAAATCATCAACAATAATTTAGTCTGTCAGACTAATTATCGATCAATCTATACATCTTTTTATATTTTAAAACAGGTTTTGTTAAAATTTGATGCAAAACAGATTAAAGAAAAAACATTTTTTGGATTTTTTTCAACAAGGTTGGAAGTGAATATTCAGTTTCCCCATAAAGAACCAATTCTGAACCAGTAAAATCCTGGAACCATGAAGAAAGTCCCACCTACCAAGATGGCAGATCGGAGTTCCATGCCTCTGGTAAGGCACAGAGCTGCCCAGAGGCGGATGGGAAAACTCAGATTTTACATGTTTCCATCTTCTAGTTTGGAGAAAATCAACCAGGCAGGGCAAAGTGTTAATTTAGTCAGACTTTGATGTTGCGCAAGCAAAACTAGAATGGAGTTACAAATCTAAAAAATAAAATAAACAGAGAGGTGCAGACTGAGATTTTTCCAAATTTCATGCTTCTTCATCTGCTTAATTTTTTTGTAAAATTATATTTTGAATAATTCTTTGGTATTTTTTTTCATTTATTTAAGATAAAGCCAGGTAGACAAGTTAACATAATACTAGTAATTTAAGTTGCAGAACTTTATACACAAACCTATTTTTGTTTAAACTGATGCAGTTTGAAAGAGTTTTAAATAAATGTTACATTTTTGTTTACACTGTTTTTCCTCTTAATAAAATGAGTTAAACAGAACATCTAGATGGCTTGAATAGAAAAATCGGTTTTTAATTTTAAAATAATTTAACCAAATTGAAAAACACTGAAAGATTTGCATCTCTAGTGGAAAGAGGAAAACTTTTAACTGAAGAGGACTTGATTTAGCGCCCAAAAAATAACTAAATTATTTAAAAATTAGCCTTTAAAACTGAATACAGAAAATAAAACTAAACTCAAATGTCATTCATTCCCAATGATAGGCGGGAACAGAAAGGATTTTTAAAGAATTGATCACGTCGCACCTTAAGATTCATGGAAAACTTTCCAGTTTGTATGAAACGCCTCTCCATCCGTCCCCACCTCCCTCCTTCTCTCTGCAGAGGAACAGGTGTGCAACGGGACAAGAGACAAAAACACTCCTGCATTTTTAACCAGCAGCCATTAAATATTAAAAGCTGCTGGCGCGCACACGCGGCGACACACAATCGCTGACGAGACAAGTTATACAGGTCGATGGGCTAACGCGTGTCTGCATGTCTGTGTGAGCGCGCGCGAGTGTGTTATGGCTTTAAGCGTCATTACCTTACTTCCTTGGCATGTGGGCAAACACACACACGCACGCACACACACACACATGGGAAACGAGGATAATTCATACAAGCGTTCACGGTGCTCTCACATGTTAGCATTTAAGAGGTAAAACTATAACAGACGGCATGTTTTCTCTCCGTCCGTCTCCTCCCTGCCTTCCTCTCGGCTCTTTGAAGTTCTCCATAACAAACTATAACAACAGGAAGTTTTCAATGCGCCACATTGAGAAGGAATGTCACATATGGTACGAGCGAGGCAGCGAGGAACTGAGGGAATTAGGGAGGATTAAAGGCGAGATAAAGGGATTGTGTTGACAGGATAAAGTCAAATGTTTTCCTCTTGCCAGGATGAAAATATGAATTTTTAAGAAAAACGGTCATTTTGGACAACATAATTCACCTCCGGTTGAAACAATTAACCGTGATTAATCGAAATAATCGTCAACTCATTTGTTGCTTGGTTTTTATTTAATTTCTAAAATTGATGAATTAAGTGATGCGTGGAGGACTGTAAGAATAGCGTTGATGGATTCAGCTCCTATGCACCACAAATCTGGAATAAACTTCCACAAAACTGCAAAACAGCCGAAACACTGAGTTCCTTTAAATCCAGGCTAAAATCCACCTGCTTAGAGTTTCTTTTAAACCAAAATACATGAAACAGTAACCAACACTTTGATGATTAATGACAAAATAGATTTTAGTTTCCTATTTTACGGGGTTGAAACAATTAATTCTGATTAATCAATCAACTAAGTTAGTAATCAATTAACCACAAACTGAAATATTCAGACTGGGGGAAAAAAAGCACATTCAGAGAAGTAATTAAGCCAAAACTACACAAACTTATAAAAAAATGTTCACACCATGAGTCATGTGATCGATAATCGGATGTTACTACTGGTGGAAATGATGAAGAAGACAACAGGAAGTTGTAGGAGGATGATCACTTTCAATAACTTATTATGTGAACAAACATTCACGTGTGATTTTAATTTAGCTTTTTATTTAATGGAAACAGAAATTGTGAAATACTAGGCTTTTGTTTTTTAGATTAGCGGAATATCAACTTTGTTTTAGGCACATTTGTAACGTGAACACAGCTGCTGTCACGGAGCGAAGCTAACACGAACATGAACAGCGTCTCCAGCTGCGTTTCTATAAAACATAAAACTGCACAAATATAAATTACAAAAGCACATTTGCTCAGTAAAAACATTTTTACGCTTGTATTACGTGGTCTTTCTGCAATGAAAACACTTGTTTCGCATCACACGAGTCACATGATCAACAACCAGATGCTACTACTGGCAGAAACAACAAAAGACAACAGGAAGTTGTAGGAGGAAACGAATGCGTGTGTGATTTTAACTGAATTTTCTTTATTTAATGGAAACACAGTAATTGCAAAATATCTTCTTTTTGTTTTGGATTAGTGGAATATCAACACATTTTTCTGCACATTTGTAATGGAAACGCAGCTCTGGCTGACATCAACCGGACCGACTGCTGGGACCCAAAGTTTAAAAATAAATCCCAAAGAGGGGAAACGTCTCAAAGAAACGGAGAGAACGGATGACGGTAACGAGAGGTGAACGGAGAGAGAGACCGAACCATCAGATCAACAGATTCTTCGTTTCCCACCATCTTTCCTTAACTGGAGTTAATTTTCTCCTCCTCCGCCTCACCCAGTCCATCCCTCACTCCCAACTCCTTTTATCTGTCCTCTCCTTCTTCCTCCTCCTCTATCAATCTCTTTCTCCTGCCTCTATCCCTCCATCCCTCTCTGCAGTTAAGTCAGTGTAATGTAAATGATGTGCCATCGATCGCCTCTGACAGTGCAAGGACGCTCACCTCTCCTCCTCCTCCTCTTCATCGTCTTGTCATCTCTCTCTCCTTTCACACCCCTCCTTCACTCCCTCTCTCTTCCGCTGCTCTTTCCTCCACCTCTCATCTTTTATCTCTCTCTCTCTTTCGCTGTCTTCCCATGCCTGTCATCTTTCATCTGTTCCTCTCCCTTCATTTTCCTCCCTCTTTCGGCGGCCATCATTTATATCCCTCTATTCCTCCATTGTTCTTTGGGAGCATCTGCTCTCTCTTCCTGCCTCGGCCATCTTTTATCTCGGCCTCTCTTCATTTTCCTCCTGTCTTTCGCTCTGCTGTCTCTGCAGTCCATCTTTAACCTGCTAGCCTCGCTTAAAGGAGCACCGACCAGCAACGCACCTGCACTGTCACGTTTTCCCACAGTAACATTAAAATTACCAGGAAGATTCAAACTTTTCCGGCTCCAAACTTTGGAGATAAAAAACAAAACGGATGAACTAAAGAAGACAGTTTTAATTTGCTCTTTGATGTGTAATTTATTGCTGTTATTTATATTTTTAGTAATCTTTTTCTACATTCCAGGACAAGGAAACCTAAAATATAAGTTTTATTTATTTTGAAACGTCGGACTGATACAAAGACAAACAGCAATAAATCTATTAATCAATTAATCGCATGATATATTAAAACAAGCTGAATAATAATAATTGATAAAAGTTTTCATTTATTGTTTTGGTCTCAATTAATCCCTTTCTAAGGACAATTTTGTTTCCAGAGACTTTATAATTCATTTTATTTGTTTTTTTGTTTATATATTTTGGATATTTAAAGTGTCTTCTAGTTTCAATGTTAAATCTTCGATACGATTTATCGTTTATTGATCTTTGAGAATGTGTTTTTTCGCACCGTTTATCGCGACAACAGTTTGGTTTCTGCCAGTTCTGCCAACATACAACCCAGGACTAAACTAATTTTTCTTTTATATTGGACAATTTATTTAATTTTACATAAATGCTGCTGTCGGAGACAAAGTTTGCTAATATTTAATACTATTTAACCATCCTCATCACTTTTAACAAAGACAAGTTCACACAGGAAGAAATTAAACTAAAATTTAAAAATAATTGTAACAAGTTAAGACATGCAACTATGCATGCAGTGTACTAGAAAACACTAAAACTTACAACCAAATTAGCATGAATAGTGATTTATTAGACGATGCTACAGACGTAAAAAGGTTGAGTGTAAAAATAAGTTCATACTTTTCTACATTTGCTCTTGTTTTAATCTTATTTTGTTTGCATATAACTGTTATTTTTACACTTTGTTCAATAAAGTCAACACTAAACGAAGCTAAAACGTGACTAAATTAAATAAAAATACATTTGATTTGCTGATTAGTCCAGTTTGTGTTATTTATTGAACTTTCAGAAACGAGAAATAGAAAATAATAAGAAGAACAAGTCTAAACCGCTCATACTTTTTGGCTTTTCCTGCTTTCTGCGCACCCGTTACCGTGGCAACCGACTTCAAAACAGCCCCACTAGCCAGAAGAGTTCATCACGTTCAGGTTTCTCAGGAGCAAAAACACTTTTAAAACACGCCGACATTCTCCTGTTTGGCTCCTCCTTGGTTTTGTTTTGCGATCTGCTGCTGAGTATTTGTCGGGTTTCGTGTTGTTCGGCGGCCGAAGCGTCGGCCGCGCGTCGCACAGCCAATAATAACGTCTATATGCTTATTTGAACGTCTGCAGAACTGCGGGGTTAAACGGCAGTGATAAATCGTCCGTCATATTCCTGTGAGCCAAGAAATGAATCTTAATATTCGGCGGCAGTTTGTCGCTACTCCAGGGAGCCGTAGATGTGATTGTGAATAATGTGAAGAAAATAAAATCAAAGCTTTTTCTTTTTCCAGAAAAGCCGTCTTTTCAACGCTTTCTGCTGGGAATTAAAACCCTCGAGCGCAGCGTTTACAGCATGGTTTTTGTTTTGTCTGAATGCAGATCGAGTCGTCGCTTCCTGCTGCTTGTCAGACTGTAAAACACAGAATTGATGAATCCTTTTTACGGCCGCAGACATAAATTTCGACCTCCCGTATGAATATTCTCCACACCAGACACCGAAGGACTCTGGGGGTCAGATGGTTCTTCACATTTAAATACAAAATGACAACAATGTTAAGTGCTTGAACAGAAGCCAGATTAACTTCTTACTTATTTTTGAAAATATTTCAACAGTTCTTCATCTCTGAAAGCTAAATAAATACATATAAACTTGAAATATATCACTTAAAATAAGTCAAATCAGAATGAGAATAGTGATTTAATTGTTATTTAAGTGTTATTATAGAAGAAAATAAAGTATTTACTCACTATTGCGAGCGTAAAGTAACACTAAGAATGCAACAATATGAAAATGTGGGTCAATATAATGGCTGATAATCAATATTTATGGATACTATAGATAAATAATGTAACAAATACTTCACTTCCAGAAACACAAACATTAACAACGTTGAGTTAAATATCGGTTGTTAATATGGACCCAGTTTTACTTATTGGACCGATACCGATATGTTAAGAAAAGAGGGTAAAAATCTCTTTCCAGTTATTATCCAGTTTTCTTACAGCTACATTTTACCAGTTTAAAAAGTAAAAGATAAATAAATAACTAAAATTTATGCACTTTATTCCAAATTATGAGCCACTTTCTGATTTACTGCAGTTTGTGGTTCTTCTTTTTGATTGCGGACGCAATAAGAAATGGTCGTTTAACGAGTTTTATTTCTGTTGTGCAAAATCTTCATATTGCATCTAGAAAAGGATTTTAAGAGCAACTGACTTGTATCTGTTCATTTTTCATATTAATATTAATCACCTAATTCTACAAAATTGTTTTTTCTTTTGTCACAGAAGATTCATTTTGTTGTAAAATCTGAAAACAGAAAAAAACAATATTGGCTTAATTTTGTTAGCTTTCGTAATAATAACACATCATTTTATGGTTTAGCATTGTTCTGAATGGAAAAGGTTTCCTATTGTCTGTTGTTTTAACTATTTTATAGCGATTCTTGAAAATACTCCATAGATTCTCTGAGGTCAAAGGTCAGTTGAATTTGCTGGTAAGTCCTGCTGGAAAATAAAATCAGCATCTGCATAAAGATCATCAGCAGGAGGAAGGATGAAAGGCTTTGAAACCTTCTGATAGACGGCTACATTGACTGAAGACGTTTTTCCTTCCACTCAACTTTCCTGTAGTGCTTCCAGCCCTCTCAGCTTCTTCAGCCTGTTACCTTTGACCTTTCCTGCGTCTCCCCCATAATTTAGGCCATAACAAATCATAACTAACTCTTAATAAAACTACATTTTCATTGGTTCTATTTAACAATTTAATCATCTAAGAAACTGAATTTCTGTTTTTTCCCCCATAATATTTAACAAAAATAAACATATGCATCAATTGAGTGTAGGGCTGAAACGATTAATCAGATTAATCGTGATTAATCTGACTAATCATCAACTAATTTAGTAATTGATTAATCGTTAACAAAATTATACAGCTTCAGAAGTGATTAAGTTAAAATTGTAGAAAATATATAAAAATCTTGAATTAAAAATCTGCAAAATGTGCCAATTTAAAAAAAAATGTGAATAATCGACTATATACTAGAATAGTCATCAGAAAAGTAGATTAATCATCAGAATAGTCCATTGATCGTCTAAATTGTTGATTAAGCTCGTGATTTGTTGATTAATCAATAACTAAAATAATCATTAATTGCATGTAATGAATCTATAAGATAAGGTTAACTTTTTATTCATTACTCAACACTTCTTCTTCTACAGTGTAATTTGCAGTCTGTCTTGTCCTCCTTTCATTCTTTCCTTCGTCACGTTGCTTCCTGCTTTTATTCTCCTTATTTAAATAGAGGACACAGACAATCCAATAAACACCCACCGTCCCAACAGCTGGAGTGTGTGTGTGTGTGTCTGTGTGTGTGTGTGAGAGAGAGAGAGAATCAGAAAAGCATCGAGTCAGCAGAAAACTAGGATGACACTGAGCGCTGGACAGGAATGTGACCAGGGGAAAAAAAAGAAGAAGAAGAAGAAGAAATAAAGAAGGAGATGGGACAGGAAAGACAGATGGGACAGAGAGAGGAGAGGAAGAAGAGATGAAGAAAACTCTGGGGACAGAATGACACATGCAGTATTACTCACCGTCCCCATACATCTCACTCACACACACACACACACACGCACACACACACACACACACACACACACACACACTCTGTGGAGCACAAACAGCAACACAAGGACACCAAAAGACAAACAGTCTCAATTTCTCTCTCCGTCCCTCCAACAGCAGCAGCGTTTAACAGCTTCAGAGACGTTTCCGAGTCCAGAGATAAAAAACGTTCGTCCTGCTTCTGCGTCACGCGAGGCGAAGATGGAGGTCCGGCCCAGCTGGAGCCTGATTGGTCACAGTTGGACCTCCCGTCCCGGTCGGATGGGAAGGTGATGCAGCATGGTGTCGCGGCTCCTGGCTCTCGTTATGTCAGGAATGATCACGGTTTCTGATTTCGGACGTAATGTTTCCATCTCAGACGCCGTTTTTACTCATTTTTACCCAATTTCTGCTTTTAACCAGCTCATCTGCGACACAAGCTAAAGTTTCACATGCTGGTCTCTGAAGAACCTTCATTCAGTTTGGATTTATTGAGGAATTCATTCAAAATATTATTCAATCTTTATCATCATTCAGCTCTTGAATCTGCCTGGAAATTGTGAACATTCAGAGTTAAATTTTCTTGATATTTTGGAGTTTCAAAAGTCGAAAAGGTTTGACTCTTTAAACTTTAAACTCAGACATTTCCGGTGTTTTTTTAAAAGGATCTCTGAGATTAATCTCAAAATTTCTGTTTGTTTTTTCTAGCAAATTTTTGACTTTACAAACTCAGAAATATCCAAAATTTTTCTTAAATTTCTGAGATTAATCTCAAAATTTCATGGGTGAATGTTCTAGCAAACTTTCAAATTTTTCAATTTGAAAGTTTGCTAGTTTCAAATGTTTAATATTTTTATAGAAAATTTCTGAAATTAATCTCAAAATGTCAAGTTTTTTTTGGCAGATGTTCAACTTTTCAAATTTGTACTTTTTCTTTCAAAACTTCTAAAATCAACCTAGAAATCTTAGTTTTTTCGAGCAAATGTTCCCCTTTTTTCCAGATTTTTGGGAGAAATTTACGCCTCCTTTTTTTTTTTTTCACCTACACTGACCAAAATACGCCGCCATAGTTTCTTGCTATTGAAAGTAATGAACAAAAACGTGGATCTATGTAAACATGAAAACTTTTAAAAGAATTTAAAATGCGCTTTTGTTTGTAATGATAGAAGTTTTGGTGTCTTCAACTCTCTAAAAGTTAAAGATAAGCTTAGCTTATAAGATACAATGAGCATTGACGAAGAAATCTACATACGTTTCTTCAGAAAAACCCGACCACATGGGGGCAGTAGCGAGCCCAGTTGGTCGTTTGGCAACAGAACAAGAAAAATCAACCATCTTTCCTCTTGATTTTGAAGCATGAAACGTTTAAAATGAAGAAGAAAAGCCCCGGTGTGACGCGTAAAGCGGGTTTTAAAATTCGCCCACGCTCACACACAGACACACTCCAACTACAAACACATGAGAAAACAGTCGCAGAGTCAGAAGGTAAGCCTAGATCCTACAATAAGTCCAGTTTTATGACTAGTACATAACACCAACAGCTGAATCAATATTAGTTTACACTGGTCAGGGTGGACACACACACACACACACACACACACACACACACACGGAGCTCAGTTCTTCTATAAACACACACAGTGAATCTTCCAGAATATAGTATTATTGCAGACACACACACACACACACACACACAGATTAGTGCTTATTCTATTACGCCCTCGCGGTGGGTCGGCGCGGTCACACACACGGAGAAAAACAGAGAGCCATTACAGAGCTGATAACCGTCCTGTAATAAATAACACACATGGAGCTGGTTATTATAACAATGATAAGCACTGAAAGAGTTGTAAAGTTTTTACAATGATGAACTAACACATCAACTTTATTAACAACTGACTGTCGTCGTTCTCAGGCTGCAGCTTCGCTTTAGCACACCCAGTTAAACCATTTTAATTCCCCTTTTTTACACTTTATAACAACTAATCTGGAGTCTGAAACATTAAACTCCTTTATGGTGACAAAGTGACTTTAGCTCACAGCAACTCTGACCAGATTTTTTAAAAAAGAGAAGTCGTATTTTCCGCTGATAATCACACGAAACAGATGGTTTATCTGTGACAAACTGAAACATTTGGCATCATTTACAGAAAATCAACCATCAGGAACGTATGAGGGAAATCTTTCCCTTATCCTGTCAGCTGAAAGTCAGGCCAAGAACAATTATTCTGTTTTTTTCCCCATACTTACCTGAAATATATATGGTTTTAGAAGCATCTGTCTTCACAAAGATATAACATCTTGACGTTTTTCATTTGTTTTCTGGCTCTGGTGGCCTTTATTCGCCGTAATCAAACAGGAAATGGGGAGGTTAAAGGTCATCAAACAAATTCAGAGTTAATTAACGCAACCTGGATCTTTTATGCTTTTAATCATCAATAAAATGCCGTAATTTCCATTCTGACTTTGTTTAGAGATATGTTGTAATCCACTTATTTATGGTTTCTATTGTTTAATTTTGGATGTTTAAAATGTCTTCCAGTTCCAGTAAAAATTAAAGTTTATTGGTCTCACACCATTTTCACACAATTTATGTGAAAATGGTGTCAAAACAATGTTATCATTGATCCCCAAAACTTCTGGGACAATTTATTATTTTATTACCCAACAAAATTTGTAATTGTGATGAATAAAAATCCAATGTAGCAACAACTTAGACCAATAAACACTTTTCAGACACACAAGGGGATTTTTAAAGTTATACTAAGCAACTAAACTGGTCATGAAGTAGCATTTTATTAATAAAACACAAATTATTCACGGAAAAGTTTGAAGGTCTAGATTCCTTTAAAACACAGCATACAGGTAAGCCTGTTGCAATATCATTATAATGTTTGAAAATATCAAAACAAACGATATTATCGTTTATCGCAATCATTTCTGGGACAATTTATCGTCTACTGCACACATCGTCTGGTCATTTTTAGATGTAGAAGAGGTTTTTTGTGACTAAATAGGTTTTGAAGTGACATTTTTAAAAAGAAATACAAATAATTCACAGAAGAACACTGAGAATTGAAATATTGTAATATAATTGGATAAATGAGCAGCAACTTGAAGCATTTTCTGATGGATGTCCAGGTGCTTGAAAACACATTCAGGTAAACCTGTCGCCATTATCAATGAATCAATTAGTCTCATAATAGATTTATCAATCTCAGTAGTTACCATTTAAATTATTTATTGTTTTTCTTTTTCTATGTATTTCCACCAAAATCTGGATGACAAAAGTTTTCAGTTTGGTGTTTTGGTGGCAACTGTCTCTTTTCTTTGAAAGACAGTTTTGTTTACAAAAGCTTCACGATTAAATTTATTTGTTGTTTCTGTTGTTTTGTTTATTTATTTTTTATATTTTAAATGCCTTCCAGTTTAAGTGTTAAATGTTTATTATAAGTTAAAGTTTATTAATCTTTGAGAATATGTTATGATAAATTTTGATGGACAATGAACCGTCACAGAAGTTATCGCGATAAACGATAATATTGCTACTTTCAGACCATTTTAAGGTAATATAATGCCATAATAATGAAAGAACACATTCTTGCATTATTATTATAATTATAAAGTCTTTATAAACAAAATTATCCTTCAGAAAAAGGTTTATTTGAGACCCAAAAACAGACTGCAGAAATTGAGCTAATTTTAATTTATTACACGATTAATTTATTTATTGTTTATTGTAACAGCTCTATTCTCGTGTCATTTATTCTCTTACCATTATATTACTTGAAAATTATCTCAAAACATCAATATTATCATTAATCACAATACTTCTGGGACAATTTATCGCTGCTTATTGGTGCTACGTTGCTTTTTTATTATGTTTTTAATTTTTTTGTCTTTCCCATTACAAACCAGCGTGTCTCCAACACCACCACCAGAGTTCATCTGTATAAATATAATCTGACATGAAGCTCTTTATTAAAAGGTTATCAAGTGTCACTGGTAGCTCTGTGTGTTTTCCAAATGAGCCGACTGTTCCTGACAGTAACAAGCACCGCAATATTTCCTCCAGCTACGGTGGCCCAGAGATGACACAAACAATAACACTTTCCCAGCAGAGAAGAGTAATCTGGTTAATTAGAGCAAGGTTTGAGGAGAAATGTCCAGTGAGGAGGCAATATATCACCCTGCTAACTACCGGAACAATAAAACTGCTTTATCATTTGCTTTTTTTGGCCTTCCTCCATCCCTCCTAGGTTAAATATTCAGCTTTGTTTTGTTGCTGGTTATGTGCAGCTGGAGGGCGAATCCAGCTTTTAAAAACGGAAAGAAAAGCCTCAAAAACAGCAGCTGGTGAAGCAATTACCAACCTGCTCACATTGATTAGCTTTCTCCAGAGACAGAAACCTGAACGCGTTTTTCAGACGCTTAGCGTTGAGCGGAGGAATACGGCGTTCTGCGGCGCTCACGGTGTGATTTTCCCCAGATCCGATCAGACCGTGGGACTCCGTCGGAGGAAGTCTGCAGCTGTAACTGTGTCCTAATTTACGGGCTGTCAATAGCATCTGATTACACACAAACTGCAGCACTTTATAAGGCAGTTAACTCTGTTATCAGTTCGTCAATGGAAACCAGAGAGCGCTGCTTCATTATTACAGTTACGCAGGAGTCAGGCTAATGTTTCAGAGCGAAACATTACGGCCAGCTGTAGCCACAAATTAAACATAAACCAATAAAACGTCATTTATCTGGTAGCTTTGCTTAAAGGAAACAGATTTTTCTCTAATCAGCATTTAAAGTGGAATGCTGTTAGTCCTAAAAGTAAAGAGGAATATTCATTACTGCATAAAATAGAGACATTTTCAAAGTGTATATTTAAAACAGAGTCCTAATATTAGCTGGATAAAGTCGAAATAATGCAAAAGTAAAGTTTCAATATTTTGAGAAAAAGTTGTAAAAAAAAGTTCTAATATGAGAATAAAGTCGTAACATTTTGAGACTTAAGTTGTATGAAAATAAAGTTGAATAAAATTGTAATATTCGTAATAATTTTTGCACAGTGTACAGTTTAACAATACGAAGAATAAAATTAAACACAAATATAAAAAACGGCCTGTTCTTAATATCTATTACTTGCTACAAAGCAGATTTATGATTAAATCACAAACAAAAGCCGAGAAAAATCCATGAATTTGTTGGTTTTTTTGGTAGTTTTGTGATGTTTTTCTACTACTATGAGAATAAGATGCACAAAAATATGTGCAGGAAGCCTTCATCAAATGAATAAACACATAAATATCCAATAAAGACGTGTTTGTCTTTTATTTATTACCAATCTGGATTCTGAAATGCCTGGTGCTTCTGAGCTAACCAGAGAAGGAATCTGTAAATATCAGAGTCCTCTGCAGGCTCTCGTTGCAGCGGGTGCATCAGCTCAGTAATGCAACGCTTGGTTTTTTTGCAGCCACCCAGGAACATTATGCTCCAAAACACAATCTATTTAATGCAAAATGACACCGTTTGAGCCGTCAGGGGATGCAAGCAGGTCTCCCAACCAGCAGACGTGTCATTCTGCATTAAAGGGCTGAAGGTGAGCCGGAGCACTTTGGCGAGAGGAAATGAACATGCTCCAATAGCGAGCCGGCCGCAGTTGGAAATATCCCAGTATAATCATTTTATCAGACAGTGTAATTATATCTGAGACAGAAACGGGTATTTAACAGAGCTGGAGTCGAGTACCAACCCAGATGCTGCTGGATTTTAACAACAAATCAAAGCTTTGGTGGAGTCTGTGGAGATATCTGGCAGTTTTTACAAAAGCTTTGAAATTTAGGAGAAAAATCACAGAGAGCTGAAGAGAAATCAGTTACACAACATGTGTTAAAGTATATCTGGTGTTCAAAATGAGTAACTAAACCCAAGATCAACTATTTTTCCAGATAAACGGTCTACATTGTTTCTTAATGGTTACTATGATTATAATTATGTAACTTTTTTGTCACAATAAGCAATAAATAAATGAACTGAATGATAAATTAAAACAAACTCAATTTCCATGTGTTTGATTTATCATTTTTCTCTTTTCTCTCCGTCTTACTACCAAACACCGGATGATAAAACTCCTCAGTCTGATCTCAACTCTTTATTTGAAGGACAATTTTGTTCACAGAGACCTAAGTATCTATTTTATTTCTTGTCTTCTTTAATTTTAATATTTAAAATATCTTCCAGGTCAAGTGTTAAATATTCATTACAATTTAAATTTTCTTCATCTTTGAGAATACATTCTTGCATTATTATTATTATTAATATTATTATTATTACTTGATAGTGGTTTCAAATCATAAATGTAAACATTTATCACAATAACTTCTGGGACAATTCATCATCCAGTGAAATTTATCATGACAGGCCAAAATATGATCAATTCTGCATTATTTAGCTTGAAACCGTCTCAGTGCTGCCCTCTTTGGGTTGAAAGGTGGCTACTGCAGTTATATTTTCCTGTTGGTCACAACACCCTCATCCTGCCCAGCACCAAATTACTCCTGTTAGCAAAAACATCGTTCTTCGGCTCAGCCAACTTTAACCTCTTAATCATATTTTCAATAATTTCACTGAACTCCGATACAGAACCGCAAGGCATTCTGGGGGAAATTAAGCTTTAGCCGCTCAACCTCTCACAGCTAGATAAGCTAGTTTGGTGGAATCTACTCACTCTTTGGTTACCTAGCAACTCACTTATTCTGTGGTTACCTAGCAACAACCTGCTTAGTAACTGCTGCAGCTGCAATTTACTAAAAATAAAAATAACAACGTGGAGCGAAAACTGGATAAAACAGGTAAGGCCATGTCACTAGTTTGGCAGGATTTAAAATATTTAAAACAAACAAAAAAAAAACCCTTAATATTAAATAATTATTGTTCAGCCAGTAAGTGATGAACACACAGAGACAGATTTTACTTTGTATCAGGTCTGAAAGTACAAACCCAAACCTCCTCCTAACCAGATTTATAACAGTTTTGGATTTTTTAATTAAAGTTTACTTTTCTAAATCAGTTAAATTCAAACTAATGAGTGTGTTTGCTAGCTTCTTTTAGTTGTAGTGGTTTTAATTTTTTCATATTATTATGTGCGGAATTCAAAAAGGTTAAAGTATTGTGATTATGTTTACATCGATCGGGCAACTAAGACTCAACAGATGATAAAAGTTTTTAAAAATTGTGTTCAATTAATGCTGAACAACCAACAGACTTTTTGCTGCCGCCATTTTGCAGACAGAGTTCGGAGCGACGCAACTCGGCGACAGCCGACGTAAACTGCTTTCACATCAGTTTGAAAAGGCTAATATTATATCTATGTTAGTTTTATAAAAAGCATGATGTAGTTCCAGTTGGTTAAAGTTTTTTCCCCATTAATCAACAAAACAGTTTTCTCAGTTCCAGTTGGTTGTAGCTAAGTACAGAAAGGTGATCCTGACACAGACGGATGTTTCCGTCGGTCCTCGTGTCTGATTGAGTCTGTAATTGTATCTCCAGATGAATAAATCCTCCTCCTGCCTCTGTGAGTCAGCAGGAGAAACCTCAGAGTAAAACCCAGACCTGCTGTGACACACCGGCTCTCTGATTCCTTTTCCTGTAAAAGAGCGTGACTCTCTCTGTCTGCTTGGATTTCACAGACAGCACACAACTTTGCTTTTTCTAAACTGCTTTTCTCCTTTTTTTTTAAAATAAACTGGGTTGTTATTGCCCTCATTACGCTGTCCTGGTCTAGTTAATCTGTTTTCCGGGAGTCCAGTGCGCTCGCTGAACAACGCTGACTCAGCCCTAACCACCACTTTAATGGAGTCAGCATTAGTTGTCTATTAATTACAGCTGACTGATGATTTTCCCGTTCTTTTTCTTTTTGTGTTACGACACCGAGTAAACGGCTGAGCAAATTAAACATTAAGCAGTGTTTGTCCTGTAAATATTGTTCATGCTTTAAAGCGTCTCATCACAGTAAAAGCTTAAAGGAACAAAATGAAACAGAAAACGGTTTGGGATTTGAAATGATAATGAAACAGTCATGGCTGAAGCGCTCACGTGTTAAGAATGAGATCACGGTTATGACTTAATCCCAGCGTAACAAAAGGTTTTCTGCAAATTATTTAAAAGCCCCAGAACTGCATGAGTCAGATTTCCAGGAAATAAAACTTGACTGGAACTGATACTGGGACGACTGGACCGAGTTTTAACCGTCAAAAACATAATTATGAAACAAAATGAACATAAACAATAGACTCGATGCAGAGCAGAACATTTTTATGATTATTGTAGTAGTTTCTTTTTATACAAAAACCTTAAAAACAAGATTAAATACTTAATTATGAGGAATTGCTGTTACTATTGCTGTAATGAGTTGGTAATTAAACTAGAAGCATTTTACACAATAATAAGCTGCAGCTTCCTGCTCAAAAGAGTTTACTTGATTACAAATATTTTATTAGGACCATTGTAGATTAAATAAAAAAAGAAAGGAGCAAATTTCTACCAGAAACTTTTCTAGAAAAAAATACAAGAAAATTATTACATTAATCTAAAACATTTTCTACAAAAATATGAAAATGTTTTGACTTTAAAAAGTCAAAAACCTTTCATTTTGTAAGTCTAAACAGTTTTGAAAATTGAAAATATTCAATTTTTGAAATTTCCAGGGTTTATTAATTTCCAGGGATTAATTTCATATTTCCAGACTATTTTTAGAGCAAATTTTCAACTTTACAAACTCAGACATTTCCAAATCCAGTTTTTTTCTCGGCAGTCTGAGCTGCCCGATTCTGATCTTTTTGATCCCCCAAAAACAAACAAAAAATAATAATTTATGCTGCTTCCATGTATGTCAAAAACATTACCAAAGCAATTCTGTCGCATTTTATTCGACTTTACGTAATTAACGTGAGACATGCAACATAAAATCTATACCTGAAGAAGCCAAACACGATAAATAAAGACGCAAACAATGACTGAAGCAACCATTGATGACACATAGCTTTGTTTTTTCTTAGCTTCCTTCGTCTTGTTATGATTCTGTGACAATACTGTCTGACTCACAACTTTAAAATTGATCTGTAAGCACCTCGGTCCATCATTCTGTAAACAACGCGCAGCTGTGTGACGTCAACGTGAGTTGCTTTAGGGTCGTAAACCGTTCACACAGAAGTCTGACTGCAATCACATTTAATTAGCAGGACGAGGTCGCTAAAATAAATAAGAAAATACCAGCAACAAATCGGAATCAGGCGTCAAGAACTGGTGTGTAAATTAATCCCATCTCCAGCTCGTCTAGTTGCATCTCAAAATGCCGGTGGAATCAGAGTAAGATAATTTGATATTTAGTTTGTTGTCTAAAGGAAGTAGAAAGGTAAAAAAAAAAAAGTATCTTAATCTACTTTAACGGTGTTTTCACACCTGATAGTCCAGTAGATTCAGTTCAATTGGGAACAAAAATTGGAACATTAGCATAATTTTCAGCTGCTGTGGTTCACTTTCACTCTGCATTGATTCAAAAGGTTCAAACTAACTGGAAATCCCTTTCCCCTCCTCGCCTGCGGGGGCGCTGCACCAAGAATAAAAGGAGGAAACGACACAAAAAAGTCAGAAGACGACACTGAGCGCAACTTCCTGCTTCACAAAATGTAAACAAGAATGGAGTAGCATCAAATTTTAGCGATTTACCCCGAATGCCCTGTGCTGCAGTCCACTTCCTGCTTTTGGAGCAGTCTCTGGTCCACTTGGATTCACATGTACATTCAAACTGTGCCAGAGTTCACTTCAACCCAGTAGAAACGGAGGTTTGTAGGCGGACCAGAATTCACTCTTAGTTTTTTAGCACATTCACTCAAATGAAACAGATTTTCTAGACAAAACTAGATTTGGATTAAAGCGAACTAAACATGGCTGGTGTGAACGCAGCCTGGATGATTTGAACTTTCTGTTAAACTTGATATGTTAAGAAAATAACAGTGTTAGCAAGGTTACATCTAAAACGGGTTAGGGACTTTTGAATTACAAATATGAACTGGGGTTAATTTTAGCATATTGTTGTGCATCATGATGAATCTCAAACATATTAATCTCAAACATATTAATCAAGATTTTTAGGGCATTTAATTCTCACTGGAACTTTCCAACATCCATTTCCTCATAAATGTTTGTTTGTTGCCTTTAGTGCAAAGTTCAGTAAAGCTGAGAAAACAATTTGATCTGTTGTTTTCTACTTTTTACCAGATGTCTGCATGAGACCTAAAACACGGTAAACTTGGTTTATTGAGCAGAGCTGATTTAAGACGCTACAGAAAAACTGCCCAGAGCTCATCTGTTCAGATCAAGAAGAAAACAAAACACACATGAAAGACTTTGCCTTTTGTCTCAGTATAATTGATTTCAAGCTTTAACTTTAGCTCTTATTTCACTGAATATGACATTTTTATGACAAAACACAAGCTGTATCGTTTAAATCCCGACCCTCCTGGATGATTTAGCCTTTTTACAGCTAAAGCTTTGGCTCACTTTGAAAGGGAATTCCCAAAACAAATCTAATGAAGTTGACACAGGTGTAGCCGGGCACAAAAGTTGCCAACTTGAACCAAAGCAACCTAATATTGCTCAGTAAACCATATTTACAGCAAGATAACCCACAAACTCAACAAGCTCATTAAATGAAGATTATTTGAGCTTTTGAGAGAGTTTGAAGGAGTAAATGTGAGCGGGATGTTCAACGCAGCGACATTTACATTCAAACATTTTGGTTTTGCCTCATTTGCTGCTGTGCGGATCAGGACTTTCCATTAAAAAAAGAAAAACATTTTTTTTAAAACGATTAGTTTGGGGTAGACAGTGAGCTAGCCTGGTTAAAAATGTCGCTGGTGTCATGAAGCAGAGGAATGTCGGGTCTTTTTTAGGTCACTCTAAACAAAGCGCACGAGAACAAACCGCCAAACACTTATACACAGGAGGCTGGCAACTAATCTACAAGCACTGCATTAGGAAAACACACACAGGTGCCCATGTTGCTGCTGACGCACACCATGAAGAAAGCATTCACACGAACGCTGGAGCCTGTGGTATTTGTTGGCCTCAAGTGGGTCAGTCACACACACACACAGGACAAATAATCATGCAGCTTTCATCCTCAGAGGCAGGAAATGCTGCTTTTAAGCTCTGTGTGTTTGAGTTAAAAAGACCCTCAGACACACACACACACACACAGCTGAAACTCATAATGAAAAGTCGTCTCACAAACTCGTAAAGCTGCGTTCAGGATGTTGATTTATTTTAAAACACGTTTATTCTCTCTTTACGCTCCAATATGTGAACAGAAGGCTCTAAAAACTACAAACATGGTTGGGATTTGGACGAAATCCTGAAGGAATCCAAACAACAACAGAGCAACGATTTGATAATCCAAACACAGGAGAAATGGATAAAAGTTTAAAAACATAACAAAAATGAAAAACGGGGGGAAAAAAGTTGGGAATTTATTTTGTGTTTTCAACAGAACTTAAAGTATCTGGTCCATTTATTTCATACAACTCCACTGTGGGGAACAAAACTGGACCGTTTGATAAATTGTGTCCATTATCCTAAACCAATCCAGAATGCAACCAGAAACAGTAAAATAAAACCAACACAGAATTAGCTTTAGAGTTTATTCACATCGTTTATGGCTTAAAAACAATGACTGTGACGAAATGTGTGACCAGAACAAAGTTAACAGGAGAGAGAGGAATAGATTTCCAATTTTGAAAAGAAAAAGCTGAAAATTTTAGGGCAAATTCACACCAGTCGTGTTTAAAACGCTTTACTGGAACTACATTTTTATTCCATAGAAAGTTTGATTTGTTTATGGAAGTTCAAATGTTCAGCCAAACTCCAAAAAGCGACTGATCAGCCAAAGAATCAAGGTTTCTATTGGGTTGGAGTGAATTCATATAAATGCATATGTGAATGCCAAGTGGACCAGAGACTGCTCCAAAAGCAGGAAGTGGACTACAGCGCAGGGAATCCTGGGTAAATTCAACCAAAACAAAGAGTGTAGCGCTAGCAGGAGAAACATCTCCTGGTCTGCAGCCAAGAGAAATCCTACAACCGATAAAATCTGATGTTTGTTTAGATTTTGTGACGAAGGTTCAGTGTCTTCTTCAGAGGTTTCTAGGTCGTTGCCTTCAGTAGCTCTTGTTGCAGCGCCCCCACAGGCGAGGAGGGTAACAGGGTTATCAAAGAGTTTGGTTCGAGTGACGCAGTGCGAACCGCAGCAGCTGAAAATGTAACAAATGTTTTAACTTTGGTCCCCAATCAAACCAACTCTACTGGACAATCTGGAATGAAAGTGATCACACTGTATCTGAAAGAAGAGTTCAGGAGGAAAAGTAGACACACATGCAACAGCAGCAACCTTTCATAGTTCAGCCACTCCAGGATTTTATGATCGTTTTTGTGATTTTTTCCACACAAATTTGCTGATGTTTCTCACTTCAAAAGTCTGCAGCAGAAAAATTATGAGGATAAAAACAACAAGCAAACGGATTTTTATCCCGGTCGTCATGTCGATCACAAACTATAACTTGACATCAAGAAAGGCTGAGGCAGCAGTTAGAAACACTGCCACCTGCAGGTGGAAGTTAGAATCACATGAACTCAGTATTTTTGAGCAATTTTCCACAAAATTTGCAATAAACTCACATAAAAAATGCAGGCGCCTGTTGGTTCACGTACATTTCTGCAATCACAGAATCGAGGAAAACGAGGGACTGACAGACGCTGACAGCAAAAATCTGTGCTACATTTACTCCACATCTCCAGTCAGATTAGCTGATTTTATTGCCATAAAACAGCACTTAAAATTTCTATTTTAATGTTCTGTCTGCAAGCAACAATAAAAACACTCCAATAATGTAATTTAAAGTAAATATGAATGTTACTGCTTTCCTAATTTGGCCGTTTTGCGTACATTAGAGCAAAAGAAACACCAGAAAAAGTTCCCATAGCTTAGACGCAGCTAAAAAGAAGAAATTAGTTAAAAAGATTGGATGAAAAAGAAACAGAGGAACAAATAAATAAAATCAAGGAAGCAGAAAAATGAAAGAAGACATCAGAAGAAGATGCACTACAGCAGGAACTGCCCTGTCTTTAAAAGGAGACGACAAGATTTTATCATAAATCTGTCTCCAGGTTCTCTTGCTTTCTTTCTCTAAGGTCAAAGGTCACCAGTGTTGAGGTAAAAAAAATCCCGTCTCGTGGAAACATCAAACACAAACTCATCTGTGTTCAATATAACACTCAGACTCTGTCATCTCAACGAGAAAGCCGCCCCACCCTGTTGACTTCATGAAGCGCTCTGACTCACATCTATATATAAAATATCTATATATTGGATTTATTTTCCTCTGGTGAGCCAGATAATGTCAGCCGTGTTTTTGTTGGATGGTATTTAGGTACAAAAATAAAATAAAGAAGTAAAATCCAAAGTAAGTGAACATATCTGGGTTTAAATAAAAGCGGAGGACTTTATCTGGACTCGCTGAACAGTTTCAGGCTCCAGCTAAAGAAAACACTCCCAGAAGATGGATAGATTCATTTTAGGCTCGTGAGCCACACGCTGAGAACCACAACAAGCTACTTCAGGCTAAAGCAAAACAACTGATTATCTATAATAAACCACCTAATTCTTCGGAGGTCGTTTGGTTTTTTGCAGGTAGATGAAAACACTCTTGGTTTGTGCTAAGAGAAAAACAAAAACTACCAAACGAACATTAACATTTTGTTTTTAAAAGATAAAAAATGACACATTTAGACTGCTTTTAATCTTCTAATTGACCTGGATGTGTTTTTTTCAGCCTGTCACGATAACAGATGTTACTGGACGATACATTGTCCCAGAAGTTATCGCGATAAATGATAATATTGTTGCTTTGAGACAATTTTCAGGTAATATAATGGTAATAATACAAGAACATTTTCTTAAGATGAATAAACTTTAAATTCATTAAACATTTAACACTGAAAATAAATAAACAAAACAACAAATAAAACAAAGTATGAAGACTCTGTAAACAAAACTGTCCATCAAAAAAAGGTTTAGTTGAGACCAAAACACTTTTATCATCCAGTTTTTGGTAGAAATCTTAAATCGTTTGTTTTAATTTATCATGCGATGAATTAATTTATTGATTAATGTGACACATCTAGGTTAAATTGTTAATTTAACTGAATATGTATACTGATGATACAGTGATGTACAACTTAGCTTCCTGGTTAGCGTTGCTTTTGTTATTTCTGGTCAAAAATAGACAGTTAGATGAAACAGAAACTGAATTTGATCAAGTTTGGCACCAAATATGCAACCAAAAGAAAGAAAAAGCTCAACTAAAAGTGGAGTTTCACCTAATTGAGTATCTATCTTCCTGCCTGTCTGTCCATCAGCGTATGTGTAGCAGCATTGTTGTAGTTAACACAACCTCAGACAGGCTGATAATAGAGCAGCTGGAGCATGAAATCTCTCAGAAAGGAGGATGAGAGAGAAAGAGAAAAAGACGAGCCAGGCCAGGCAGAGACACAGATAAGAAACAGGAGGATGAAACCAACATCTGAGTACAGAGAGAGAAACCAAAACGCACAAGAACAGAGGAGCGGGGGGTCGCCGTTTGGGCCCAAAGAGTGCGACTCAGGGTCAGAGCGAGAGGGCAAGCAGGATGGGGGCGGGCGGCGAGAAAGAAACAGACACCAAATTCATTGTTTTCATTGTCTAATTCGAAGAGGGAGATGGTTCTGGACGGACGGGGGAGGAAGAGGAGTAAAAGCCATTCGCATGTTCCCACTTCGGAGTTCTGGTTTTAAAACGTGAGACTGGTTCGTCTTCAGAGCAGCTGGATTCCCACAGCTCCAAATGCTCTTTATTTACATTCCTATAATTCAGCTGCTGGGTTTTTTCTTTTTATTGAAACTGTCCACGAATCATCTGATGACCTCCGAGGGTCAGAAGCATTTAGATGCTACAATAAAGTGATAAGACGAAGGATGAGACCAACATCTGGTGACGAAAACTCAACTTTTAACCCGACTTTGCTTACGTGACTTTTTAGAGAAGACCCTCCTGGGACTTAGTTTACTTTATTTAAAGAGGCAAATGTTTTTAGTTGCTATGGGAGATTTTTTATTTCCTCTCTGCCAGAAACCTTTTTCCTCAACAATTAGTCTGACATTTCCCATCACAGCTTTTATTAAATAAAAAAACGAAACAATACACTTTGAAGGTTTCTGACTTGGAAAGGAAAACAATGTTTTTAAGATTACAGACCTTACAAAGATTACAAAGATTAGACCTTCCAACTCAAAGGCAACAAATTCTAGTTTTTGGCATAAAATTAAGAGCCAATCCTCTAAAATATTTGCTCCATAAACATAAAACAGCTCAAACTTAATGCCAATATGAGGACAAAAATCATACTTTTAGTTTATTTAGTACAATTTCTCTTTTTTTTTGTGCTTCCAAAGCCTGAACAATTAATTGTGATTACTCGTGATTAATCACGATTAACTGATTTTTCAAAGAATCGTCAACTAACCGAATAATCAATCGTTTGCTGGAGTATGCAGACTTAACAACAACACATTTAGTCGTTATTAAACCAAAATTGGGAAAAAAAAGTATACTTTTAGCACTTAAAATATATAAAAACAATTTGTCTGCAAATATGTTCTACAAAGAACTCATGAAGTAGCAGTTTTAGCTGCACCTGGTTCAAATTTTGTAAAAAAAATAAAATAAATTTTTTTTAAAAAGCACCTTTTGCTATTCAATGATTAATCGGTTAATCCAAAGATTAATTAGTAGAATAATCTATTGTATTGACACCATGTCAATACAGTAGAAGCATTTTTGTTGCTACTACTTTGCTACAAATTATCAAACATACACTAAAGGACTGCAGGGAATTCTGGGTAAATTCAACCAAAACAAACACGCTAGTTTAGCGTTAGCGGCAGAACTGGACAAAAGAGAAATCCTACAACCATTAAAATCTGACGCTACTCCATTTTTGTTCACATTTTGTGAAGAAGGAAGTTGCGCTCAGGTTCTTCTTCAGAGGTTTTTGTGTTGTTTCCTTCAAACAAAGGAGCAGCGCCCCCACAGGCCAAGAGGGGAACAGGTTTCTCAATAAGTTTGGTTTGTTTGACACAGAGCAGTTGAAAAATGTAACAAATGTTGCAATTTTGGTCCTACATCGAACCGGGTCTACCAGTGTGAAAACAACTTCAGCAACTCTCTGGATTATTCTAAATGAACAGAACATTTGATGATTAAGTATCTTGATTTATTAATATCCAGTTGATATTCAGAATAAAACTAATTTGTACTGTAAAATTAGTTTTTTATGGTCTAGAAAGTCACATAAAAAAAAAACTGAAGTCCATCTTTTGCAAAACTCCTCTGCAAGTCGCCGGGATTTTGACTTAGACTGAGACATGAGAAAGACAGGATATGATAATTCAGTGTTATTGTGATCCATCATGAATCACTGTTGGATTTAATGGAAGGATCTTTTCTGTCTGAATGAGCGGTGTTCATGGGAGTCAGACCCTTACAGACAGGATGTTGCAGCAGTAACTTGTTGCAGAAGAGCTAAAACGTGTCTCTTCTGGTCACATCATGAATGAAGCAAGCAACAGTATGTCATAAAATGTCATTTTCTGTGTGTTTCCGCTTTTCTCCTGCAGCGTTACATAAACTTTTCAGACTGGTGAAGCAACCTGAAAACGGTGAGAAAAGCTTCACGCATAGATCTTTGAGCTTTTTGTTAGTTTCATTGGACTTTATTGCTAAATGGAGTTTAACTCTGCTTCCTGATGACCACAGCACGGCCCCCGTCTAAATGTCCCAGGCAGAGGCTAAATTTATCCACAGTCGGGGGGGAAAAAAGGCTAAAAGCCCCTGATATAGTCTGCATAAACACACACTGCCTTTATTTCTGCTCCAAGTGCACTGACTCTTTAAGAATGGCGCTGTATATATATCCAACAAAATGTTTCACGAACATGTTTACAACTGTTTTTTTTAATGACTTCCTGTTGCACATTCTCACACTCCCACTCAGGCTCGGCTCGGCTCGGCTGGGAGGTCGCTGCCTTGCCCACTGGCACGGCCGTGAACCTTACACAACAAGAGGAAGTCTTTCATTTCTACCCTCATTAAGAGAATTAGCTTTGGATTCCACTAAACACCACGGATATAGCTAATAAACTTATTTTTTTCCCACTAAATGCCAACATTTAGAGCAGAAATTAAACTTCCTTCACGTCTCCACAGAAAATCCGTGTTGTAAATGACAAAGCTCTGAAACTAAAAATATAACCAATATCAAGCCCAAAACATTCTTATCACTTAAAGTCTGTAAATGATTGCCAACTATCCCAAAGTTGGATGAATGGAAGAGGCAGAAAATGTAGGTCTGATATGCAAACCAGTGAACTTTTACCACCATAACAACCTGGAAAAAACACAATCTGTTAATGGAATATCACTGGGAAAGCACTGTATTCATCCAGCTAATGGTTTGCATAATAACCTCTGCAAACAAGCACACAGCACTGCATTTATACACAGTGGCGTTGATGAAAAAGAGACCAGATGCAGAAGGTAAAAATCATTCAAACTCATTTATTGAAGTTTTATTGATGGATGAACATTAGTTTAAAGCAGGAAAGTTTAATTTTGTCCATAATTTCTGCATTCTTGTCATCTCAGTGGGAAATTTTCTTTCTAAAATGTTTTTTAGAAACAACAAACTGCAGTTCTTCAAACGGCCACAAGGAGCAAAACTTAACTCACTGCCTCTTTAATGGCAAGGCGTTTTAACATTTAATAGCCATGAGGGACTCTTTAAAAAAGTTACCAGTCAATTATTTCTAATTAAAATGAACAGATATCCAAATGGACATCAATCATATCCGCAGTGAATATTTCAGTTTTCACCAACATTATTTGTCATTATTTCGCTACAACTATCCACAAACACATTCCACCTGCTCAGAATGAACATCATCATACATATTAAAGTAGAAACTGAATCTTTACAACAAGAAACTTTCACTCAGATAGTTTGGATTTAAATTGGAATTAGCGATCAGTTTGTTTTTGATTAAATTAAAACCAGCTTGCCATATCTACTTGCTGCAAATGCAGAGTCTTATGCTAGCGACCCAAACAAGCAACTGCATGAGATTTGTTTGGCTTTTTTCCACAATGACTAAAACAATCACAACTTAACTGGCATGAAGAACAAGTTCCTCCTTGTGGAGCGGTCTCCGGTCCACTTGGCGTTCACATTCAAACCGCACCAGAGTCCACTTCAACCGAACTGATAACTACGTTTTCAGGCGGACCAGAGTTCACTTTCTTGTTGCTCAATTACAATTTCAATCCTCTCCAAATGAACTGAACTTTCTATAGAGATGCACCGATCCAATATTAATATCGGTACCGATATTGAAAAATATTCTAGATTGAGCATCGATGACGTCTATCTGCGCAGATCTTTTCAGTCTAGTTCTATTCGTTGAGCTCTTAGTGGCGTCACGTTTTATTATTTATTTTACATTTTATTTAAAAGTCCTAATTTCACTTTCTGAACCATCTGAAGGAAGATTTGTTGCAGTTTGAACAAGGCAGGCAACCTATTATTTTTATCAGTTTGAGTTTCTGTATTATTTATTTTGCATTGGTTGTTACTGGGTTGAATGGTTTTAAATGTTTGGCCAAGCTTGTGAAGCCATTGGTGTATCTTAGTGTGCTGTAGTGGGCAGAGTTATCAAATAAACATGTAACTCAGGGTGTTTAAGAAAGAAAGAAACGTTTTAAGGTAATTTAGCTCTATTTTTCTGTTCCAGGTTGGCAAACCTCAGATATCGGAAGTGAAAAAAGTGGATTCTTACGTTTTAAACAAACAAACTGTAGTTTGATTGAAGCGGATTAATCAGAACTGGTGTGAATGCAAGAAGAAAAAAAAAAAGAAAAGCTGCTCCTGCTCCAGCATTTCAGACCATCTGGCTAAAGATTAATTTGTCTGGAGCGTTTCGGATCCTTTGAGAAAGTTTCAAATGAAACGAGACGATCCACAATGAGCAGAACCAAGCTGCACAAACACCAGACACAAAGAACCAAAGGTTACAAACACAAAGTAACAACCACAAAAAAATAAAAAATTAAAGAGAAAGTCAAGCAGAACACACACGGCTCCCTGCCTCACACACAGATAGGAGTTGTTGCTTACATAGACGCTCTTACCATCCTGTAAACTGCAATAAAGCCAAACACACACACAGACGCACCGTAAATCTCACCGTAATACGCCCTCCGAGTGTACGAGTGTGTGTGTGTGGATGTGTGTTTTATAGGTGTTGTAAATTTGGCTGCCGGCGTTGTTTTTATCAGCATATTCGCAAGCTGTTTAGCCAACGGTGCAGATGTCACTGTTACAGCCACACACACAC